>NC_142930.1:67100547-67238047 GCF_046866305.1 Octopus bimaculoides
TCGAAAACAGTTAGGAATAAATGTCTATGTCAACAACTCGACAACTGCAGATAGTTTCAGTACCAGATTTGGAATGTGTACTGAAGTGGCGTGATGCTCTTTCGGAAAATGAAATATCTTATCTGTAGCACAGTAAGAGACTGATAGTATGATTACGGGTTAGAGGAAGAAATAGCTGATTTTGAAAAACTGTTCAGAGTTACAGAACAATATAAACATGTACACGCCTTTACGTTAAGTGTGTCAAACGGTCACATATATTTACAGTTCGAACCCAGAAAACACTAATTAGCCATTCTAAATTTTCGTTATATTAAGAATGTCCACCGATGTTAATATTTCGCTTCTTAAATAGACTTTGAAGTAACTTCAATAAAAGTAAAAGGTTACAGAAAAGAAAATTACAAAATTTCGACTCACCTTTGTATGTAGAAAGACAAAACTGTTTAAAAGATTAGCTAGTAAGAATGATACTAGTAAGGTCCTTCAATAAGTGGCAAAATGTTTGAAACAGAAATATGAAGAGCAAGTGAGGTATTAATAATAACAATTAATAATCCGCTGGGCACACGTCGTCCCATAGTAAACTGTTGGGACCACTTTTCCTTCGTACAGCCATGTCATGCTCCCCGTACATCCTTCCGTTACGAACAACTTTTAATCGCTTCACCATGATCTGGTCTAAAATGGAAACCGGCAATATAGCCAAAGAGAGCCAGCAGTGTTTAAGTACAGCTGTCGTGTTTATAATAGTATTAAATATTGCGATTTCATATGGATTCGGTGAAATTGTAATGTAGCAGCAGCAAACCACCATGTTAGCTGCGTCTCATAGTGCACAGTTCGAAAATAACATTCTGTAAAATCTATATTCTGGTATAATAAACCAGGACTATAAGAACAAGTTTTATAAAGCGTTCGACAATTGTATTCTACTAATGCTCACTACGCTATTCTTCTATTCTCAATGTTCGGAAATTAAATAGCTTATTCTTTACTAGTCTCTTATCAAAGTAGTTAGCAGAAATGTTTCTCTCTCTTGGTTGTTGTTATTTTTGTAAAGCTTTTTCTTTTCAATTGTCGATTGACAGATTCCTCCTTATATATATATATATATATATATATATATATATAAATGGAGAAATATATATATATCTTTTATCTTTTCTTTCATTTGTTTCAGTCATTAGACTGCGGCAATGCTGGGGCACCGCCTTGAAGACATTTTAGTCGAATGAATCGACTCCAGTACTTTTTTTAAAGCATGGTAGTTATTCTATCAATCTTTTTGTCGAGCTGCTAAGTTACAGTGACATAAACACACCAGCACCGGTTGTCAAGCGGTGGTGGGGGTACAAACACATATACTCACACACAGAGACATATTATACGACGGGCTTCATTCAGTTTCCGTCTACCAAACCCACTCACAAGGCTTTGGTTGGCCTCACTTGCCCAAGGTGCCATGCAGTAGGACTGCACCTGGAGGCATGTGGTTGGGAAGCAAGCTTCTTACCACACAGCCGCGCTTGCACCTATATAATGACAGTAATCTTAAATGTTTAAGGTATAGATAGAAAAAAATACTTTCAAATTTTCAATATTCACAAAAATTTTCAGTAAATTTGTAAAATTATTTTGATGTTGAACTAACTAAAGAATGATATGCTCTTTCTCCAAGAACATTGCTAATATAAATCAGTAGTTTTTAATTGCTAACTAAAAAGAAAAGCAGTATATCAGTAAGAATCTAATTTTTCAAATTATTAACTAAATCATTAGAGATATAATTTCTTTAATAATTATGTAAATATTAAATGTAAATATATATATAAATATAGATTTCAGATTTTGACATAAGGCCAGTAGTTTCAGGGGAGGAAAAAGTCGATTACATTGACCCCAGTCTTCAACTGGTACTTATTTTATGGACCCCAAAAAGATGAAAGGCAAAGTCAACCTCAGCGGAATTTGAGCGCAGAACGTAAAGACAATTGAAAGGCCACTAAGCATTTTGCCTGGCATGATGACAATTCTGCCAGCTCACTGTGTTAATATACATACATATAAATAATTATAGAGATTTACATTTGCATGAAATTTCAATCAGATTGGTCTCTTATCATAACCAGCTGACTCATTCATACATGTATACATAGTACTAAACTGGATTCTAACTAGGAATCGTTATTTGTAAACTAAGCTGGATCTTGGCCACTAGGCCACAGGCACATTGCATCTAAGAAATAAAGGTTCCTCATTTAAATCATAGCAATATCTATACACTAAGGAATGCCACATCTGATGATGAACTGATCAAAGAGTCAAACAACAGGGAAGTGAATATTTTTTCAAACATAATCTCTCAAGAGGAGGTTAATAGTCTAAAAAAATATATAACATCATCAACAACTCATATTAAACATTTAGATATTTAGTTAGCATATCAGTAATTAAAGTTAAATCTTTTTCTAAATCATAAAGATCTCTAAGGGCCAAAATTCAATTCCAATATCCATAACTTTAAAAGCATATTAAAGATAAACTTCCACTGGACTGGATGCTAGCCTATTAAAGGTAGGTAACTTTCCCAAAAATGCTTTTTTGCTAATTTCTCACTATTAAGGGAACTGAATGAATATAGAACTAAGAACCCTTATGTGAAACACAACTAAACAAATAACTGATACATTTGAACTTACAAGCTGTGATGCTGCAGCTGTCCCATGCTGTACTCATTTAGCAATCCATATTTCTGAGATGAGTAATCAGCAAATCAATTACGCTGGGCAGACTAATTAATTTCATTTTTTTTTTTTTTGTATTTCCCTTTGCACTACATGGTGATCAGTATAATCTCTAGTGATCTTATGTGTGTGTTGAAACTTATATTTATGACTTTCAATTTTTTTTTAAGGGAAACTTTTTTATTTTCATATATAACATATAAATATGTACATCTTTTAGAACATTGTCGTTTTATAAGATTTTGCTGGCAAATTTTTAAATTAACATAAATATTTACTTACATGAAAGAAAATTACCAGAGAACTTTCATCTAATTCTTCCAAATCTTTCTGTTAAAACTGTATTGAAGCCATCTGTGGGGAATTTTTTTATCACAGCAACTGGTCACACACTACAAGATTTACCAGAACCTGCTGAAACAAGCCAGCATGCTCACAGCATTACCACGGGCAATGGTGAGGCTACAGCGTTGGGAAAGCCAAGCGCCCTCATGGGCATCATTTGACACCTCAGTGAGGTGAGCTGCCAATGTTGATGTGTCTTACATAACAATGGCATCTTGGGTTTTGAAACAAGTTAGCCTATGAAAGTATATTTACATATCTTTTATCTTTTACTTGTTTCAGTCTTGTGACACTGCGGCCATGCTGGAGCACTGCCTAGAAGAATTTATAGTTATAAAGGGGTTGATAGAATAAGTACCAGGCTTTGAAAAAAAAAAAAAAATTTATTTGTTTTTTTAAAGCCTGGTACTTATTCTGTCAACCCCTTTTGCTGAACCACTAGATTACAGGAATGTGAACACAACACAAATTGTCAAGCAGTGACGAGGGACAAACATGGAAACAAAGCCACACACTTGCGGTTATATATATATATATATATATATATATTATCATCATCATTTAACATCCGTTGTCCATGCTGGCATGGGTTGGATGGTTTGACCAGGACTAGCAAGATGCTGGAAGGCTGCACTAGACTCCAGTCTGATTTGACATGGTTTCTATGGCTGGATGCCCTTCCTAATGCCAACCATTCCAAGAGTGTAATGGGTGCTTGTATATGCCACCGGCATGGGTGCCATTTGTGTGATCCCAGTATCTGCCATGACTGCGATTTTACTTGGCTTGATGGGTCTTCTTTTCAAGCACAACATAATGCCAAAAGTCTCGGTCATTACCTCCATGAGGCCCATCACTCGAAAGGAGCTTTTCACATGCCACTGGCATCTGTCACTTTGCCTCTGTAAGGCCCAGTGCTCAAAAGGTGCTTTTTACATACCACCAGCACAGGTACCAGTTATGTGACACAAGCATCAGCCACGACTACGATTTCACTTGGTTTGATGGGTCTTTTCAAGCACAGCATATCACCAAAGGTGTCAGTCACTAGTCATTTGCCCCTGTGAGGCCTAAAGTTTGAAGATCATACTTCACTACCTCGTCCCATATCTTCCTGGGTCTACCTCTACCATATGTTCTCTCCACAGTTAGAGATTGGCACTTCTTTACACAGCTATCCTCATCCATACACATCACATGACCATACCAGTGCAGTCATCTCTCTTGTACACTACATCTGATGCCTCTTATGCCCAACTTTTCTCTCAAGATGCTTACACTCTGTTGAACATGCACACTGACATTGCATATCCAGTGAAGCATACTGGCTTCATTTCTTTCAAGCCTATGCATGTCCTCAGCTGTCACACCCATGTTTCACTGCCATGTAGCATATGTATATACATATGTATGTATGTATATATATATATATGCGTGTGTGTGTATACATACACAGACATGCAGGAAGTAAATAGACACTTTTGATTTTCAAAATCTTTTATTCAATACGCAAAGCAAACAATTGAAATGTAATCGATAGGTAGGACTACATACTTTAGTATTTAGTTGACATTCCCTTTGCAGTTTTTAATTCAGAAACTCTTTTTCACATTGAACTGATGAGCTTTGTGATTGTCTCTTGTGGAATTTCTGCCCACTTTTCACATAACAATCGAAACAACTCATCTTTAAATTTAGGTTTCTGTTGAATTTTTCGGATAGCTCTATCCAGTATGCTCCAAAGATTTTCAATTGGGTTCATGTCAGGAGATTGGCTTGGCCAAGGAAGCTTTTTGATCTCATTTTCACTCAGCCATTGTTGATTTCTTTTTGCTGTGTGGCATAGAGCCCAATCTTCCATGAATAAAAACTCATTTTTCGTTATGTTATCATGTGAATACATCGGAAGTAGTCCTTGCTTAAGTATTTTGATGTATTTTTCAGAGTTTAAGGTTCCAACACATTCGATCAGCTCAGAACGGCCGTTGCTGGTGACAGCTCCCAACACCATTACAGAGATACCACTATGTTTCACAGTTGGTTGGAGTTGTTTCAAATCAAATTCATGATTGGGAAGCCTCCAGACCCAAACATATCCACTGTCTGAAAATAATGCAAATCTGGATTCATCTGAGAAAATCACTCTATCCCAAAATGAACTGGATTTTTCTGACATCTCCTAAGCCCATTTCTTTCTTTTCATGATATTAATTGGTTGAAGGAGAGGTTTCCTTTTAGCTGCTTGTCCATAATACCTAAGCTTATGCAGACATGTAACATACGTTCTTGGACTAACTTCTAGCTGTTTTGCAATGTCAGAAGCCTTCGAACGGGGTTCGTTTTCCACAATTCTCTTTAAACAGTGATGCTTCCTTTCCGAGGGCTCAGGTTGGCTGGGACGAGAATCTATTGATTCTTTTCCTTGGCATTTGAATTGCACTCTAATTCTATTAAGAGTAACAAGAGGAATTTGAAGATTTTCAGCAATTTTTCACTGGCTCACACCAGCCTCAGATTGCCCAACAATACGGCCTCTTTGAAAATCTGACAGTTCTGCTGAAATTTTAGTGCATGGCATGATTACTCTTTGCAAATGTTTAATATAATGGCACCTGGAATGAAAAAGAATAATTACATTTTTTAAATTCTACACCGCTGAAAACCTATTAAGATGCTTAGATCAAAAATTTTGAAAATTAAAGGTGTCTATTTACTTCCTGCTTTCCTTGGGGCTGGCCAGATTGGAGCAATCTCGAATATAATCAGCTGAAATTGCGAAGATAATCTGGTACTCGACTAAGGAAAGAAAACTTCGAATGACTCGTCCTTGTTTTCTTTGTATCGTCTATCTGGATGTTTTGTCCCATTTTTGTATCACCTAACTGTCCGGCTGTTTTGCGTTCTTGTCCCATTATGTATTTTATATATATATATATACACACATACACACACACATAGAGATGATGGTCTTCTTTCAGTTTCCATCTACCAAAACCACTTTCAAGGTTTTGATTGATCCGAGGCTATAGAAGAAGATATTTGCCCAGGATCATCTGGTTGGGAAGCAAGCTTCCTACCACACAGTCATGCCTGTGCCTATATTCTTTTACTTGTTTCAGTTATTTGATTGCGGCCATGCTGAAGCACTGCTTTTAGTCGAACAAATCAGTACCAGGAGTTATTCTTTGTAAGCCTAGTACTTATTCTATCAGGCCCTTTGCCAAACCGCTAAGTTACGGGGATATAAACACACCAACCTCCGTTGTCAAGTGATGGTGGGGGGACAAACACACACACACACACACATAAACATATGCCCATATATATATATATATATATATATATATATATGAATACATAAATTTAGAGAAAAGAACCAAAGTTCATGAACTCATCCATGAAAATCCACAGTCACATATAGAAAAAATTAATAAGTAAATGCACAATAAATAAGTATAATAAAATACAAAATAAAAATCATAAAATAATGATAATAATTTCTCTAAATTTATATATTTATATATTTTATACTGTGAAACTTAATTTAATTTTAATTTTTGATAAATTGAATTTAATTGAGTTTTTACCTGTAAATTTGGATTTTTATCCCTAATATTATATTTATATATATATATATATATATATATATACGACAGTTTCTGTCAACCAAATCTACTCACAAGGCTTTGGTCGATCTGTAGTAGAAGATACTTGCCATAAATTTTCTTTCAGTTATTTATTCATTTTTTTTTCACCTGTTTCAGCTCAGGGGCTGCAGCCATGCTGGGAGCATTGCCATTAACTTTGCTATACTTTCACTACCTGAAACTTCCTCTCTTAGGTGAATGAGGGAGTTTGATGTTGCAGCCTCTCATCTGTGTTCCCTGCTGTGAGGTAGGTTCATTTGGAAATATTGACAGGAGGAGATCCAGTTGTTTTGAAGATACCTTCATGCACTCCATGTAGGTCTCTCTTTTGGAGGATGCTGAAGAGTTGTGAGCCTTTGAAACCCAAGCTGTTACAGTATCTTGTCTTGTATCCAAATGGCAATTTTGGGATCTTTGGCACTATGCAGTGGCACCTCATTTTGCAGTTTGTCTAACTTTCAATGCAAAAGTTTAGTACAAGTCTTTCCTGGATTTTCCAAATGTATATTACTGCATATCTTTCCTTCCTTCATTTTAGGGAGTAGAGACTTAACTTTATCAGCTTCTCCTAGTAGCTGACATATCACATTGAGATGATCATTGTGTAGCTTCACTGGATTGCTTTGAGTTCCGCTGTTAATTTTACACTGTGTAGTGAACATAGTTGGGAGTAGTAGTCTAAATGGCTGAGAACAAATTCCTGCAAAGGACCATCATGGTTTCCTGTTCTTTCATTCTAAAAGTTCTAAGGATCCATTTGGCTAATTGCCTGCATTTTATTAAAGATGCATCATTACTCATGTCAGTGCCCAGGTCATGCACAGATTTTGATTCAGTGATCACAGTACCTCCTGGGCCAGTGTATCCTGTTTGCATTTCATTCAGCTTCATGTACTGGTAGTGCAGGGCTTGGGATTTTCCAGAATGAAACTACCTGTTATTGTCTTCAGCTCACCAATATATTGCGTCCAAATTCTGTTGCAGGTGCACATCTCCAGAGTTCTGTATCCTGTGAGAGACTTTTGTATCATTTGCATAACAAACAAGGGTGGGTATTAATCAGAGTTTGCAGTATTATATATCCATTACAGGCAACTTTACCAATCAGTTTTGCACTGGGTTTTAAACTGAGTGTTAGATAACAGCATAGTTACATAATATTGCTTACACATCAGAACTAGCAGGTATAGAAAAATATGACTGCAGTCACCATATTTTTTTCTATAAAAACAAACTTATATATATATATATATATATATATATATATATATATATATATATATATATACATATCATCATCATCATCATCGTTTAACGTCCACTTTCCATGCTAGCATGGGTTGGACGATTTGACTGCGGACTGGTGAAACCAGATGGCTACACCAGGGTCCAACTGAATTGGCAGAGTTTCTACAGCTGGATGCCCTTCCTAACGCCAACCACTCCGAGAGTGTAGTGGGTGCTTTTACGTGCCACCGGCACGAAGGCCAGTCAGGCGGTACTGGCAACGCCCACACTCAAAATGGTGTATTTTACATGCCACCTGCACAGGAGCCAGTTCGGCAGCACTGACAACGATCTCGCTCGAATGTCTTTACACGTGCCATCCGGCACAAGTGCCAGGAAGGCGATGTTGGGCACAGGTGCCATTGACGGTTTCGCTTTATATATATAATGACACTGATAATCATCATTATTTAATGTTCATATTCCCTGATAGCATAGACTGAATGGTTTGACAAGATCTAACAGGTCCAAGGAAGCAACATGCTCCAATGATTGCTTTGACAGGATCTCTACAGCTAGATGTCCTTCCTAATGCCAAACCACTATCCAGGGTGTAATGTGTGCTTTTCCATAGCATCAGACAGAATTAATATCCCGTTTGACTGAATGAGGCTACATTAGAGAGGAGGGTGGCTTTATGCTAGAATATGTTCTCAATCAGGGTCCATATGGACCTTGGGGTCCATACAAGATTTTGTTGTTAAATTTCATATGCAATAAATTGGCTATATTTCTACAATATACAAAATAATTTTAACATTTTTTTGTACAGTTCCTAATAATATTTAATTATAAAAATACAAAAGGATTTTTTTATTTACAACAAATGACTATGGAGATAAAGTATGAGAAAAGAGACCAGAACAGAAGTGGTTTCTTGCTGTAGAGGAGCAACATGGCAATTCACATTAGGGAAGGGAAGATGGGAGTGAGAGGGATGGAACTGGAAAGAGATAAAATAGCAATGACAGAGGTGTTAGTCTGGACTTTCAAGATAGGAAGTGAGTGAGGACAGGAGAACAGAAAGTGTGGTTAGCTTGATATTGCAAGAGTGCATGGGAGAGAGATGGAGAATAGGTGAGGAGGTGACTATAATGAAGAATAATGAAGGATGAAGGATTGGGGGATGATAAATAGGGTAGATAAAAAAGAGCAGATGACAACTGTTGGGTAGGGCTGAGGTATGGATGTAATGAATGATGGATAAGAGGTGGGGTGAACAATGATATGTATGAGTTGGAGAGGAAGTGAGGAAAAGTAGGAAATAACTGAAGTGCAGAAAAAGTGGGAGTGAAGGACAGAAAATAGTAATAGTAGTTCAGTAGATAAGGAAAGGATGAGAGAGGACATTAGAAAGAGAGGGGGAGGGAGAGAGAGAGAGAGATGATGTGTGGTTGAGAGTAATCAATGTAAGATGTGGGTGGAGAGGACAGTATGAAGACTGAATGAGGGATAAGTTAAATGTTCCCTGATAGGAAGAAGGATAAGTAGTATCAGGGAAAAACTGAAGTATGCAGTTCTGCTCACACTTAATTACAGCAGCAGAATACTATAGCTAGAGAGATGATAAGTATTGGAGATGTCTTCAGTTGGAAAGTGGGTAGGTGAGACAGTTGTATATGTACACACACACACACATCATTTAATATAAACAGGATTTGAAATGAACTACTTTAAATTTCATGCTTTCAATTGTACTATATTTGGGTGTGCTTGTATAACATGCTTTGTACTATCAGGCAATCTTTCAGACTCTACTGAAGAGTACACACAGCATGCTATGTTCTGAGTTTAAATATCACCCAGGTTCTACTTATCCTTTCATCCTTCCGAGTTGATAAAATAATTACAAGTCAATACAGGTGCTGAAATATTGACTGTAACTGAGAAAAATGACTCTCCAGAATGGTCACAGTAACAATTCAAAGTAAATTACTCCTTTGCAATCCCACCAGATAGAGAGAAGAACCTTTTTCCCATGAAGTTCCCTTCTTGGTTGTGGTTGAGCTTTTTCCCTTTTACCAAGCCACTGTTTACAATATTTAACATTTCAATAGAAGATCCATTTTTCGTCACCAGTCACAAGTCTATTCAAAATAAGTTTACATGAATGGAGAGAAGAGCAGATGCCAACTTGAGATTTGAGGTTGCTTTTGGACAATTCATGAGGCACCCATTTTCCAAGTTTAGGAACCTTTCCAAGTTGTTGAAGATGACGATGAACAGTTATATGGTTTGAACTAAGCTCTATTGCCAATTCTTCAACTGATAATGCAGGATTTTCTTCAAGTAATGCCTCAATGAGCTTATCATCAAACTCAACTGGACGTCCTGTTCGATCTTCACCTTCGAGGCTGAAATCTTTACTTCTGAATTTTGCAAACCATCTTCTGTAAGTTCTTTCATTCAAGCATTATTTCCCATAAACTGAGTGCATGTTTCGATTCGCTTTGGCTGCAGAGTTTCCTTTTTTTGTACTCATAAAGCATTATGTGCCTCAAATGCTCTTTGGATACTTCCATGTTAGAAAGGGTTTTAATCAAAGAAATTTTAATTCTATTATTCTGTAAAATAATATTTGATTAGTTTAAATGTACACAAATGCATAAAAATGACTTTTAATTCCATTAGACATTCTAAAATACTATTAAATTTCATTCAATTTTAAAAAAAGGTAAAATCGGACAGAACTTATGGGATGACCTGATATAAGGTTTAAAATTTAAGGAGATGAGGCTAACCAATTAGATTGACCCCATTACTCAACTGATACTTATTTTTTCGACCCTGAAAGGATGGAAGGCAAAGTCAACCTTGGTGTGAAATTATTTATATATGTATATAATATATGTATATAATTTCCCTGTGGCTTTTCTTTTCAAGAAAATGATACTGAAGTATTTGAATTACTTTATAGTTTCAATATGTAGTCCATTCAATGATATAGGTGACACTCACTTTTATGTGAGAGTCTCTAGAAATAGTAACCAAATCATCTTCAAAATTACACTTGATTGTCTTCAAAAAGGAAGTACATATTTGATCATCCAATTACAACTAGACTGTGACTGAAAGACAATACAGGAATAGTCACAACTAGTCATAGGTATCTTGGACTACAACTTGACTTTGGGCTAAACAACAATTGATTTTATTTCTTTTTCTTAAATGGAATGGAAAGTGTGACATTAAAGAATTAATTATTTACCCCAATACTAAGAAATATCCCCCACTTTGTACTTCCCCACCTAACTTTTCTTTTTCTTTCTTTTTTTTTTCTTTTTGCATGAAAGGGTTAGGTCAAGAGAAATCAAGGTCAACAATGTAGTATTCAAATAGTTACACTCCAATAAAGAAAGTGAATCAATCAATGACTGTTCCTTATCAGTTGTTTATTAATAGGTAAATTCAGACAAAGGTATTAAAGGTGCTAAGGAGTGGTCAAGCACAGTGTACACAATGACTTCTTCCTGAAATACTAAGAAATACAACTCTTATAAATATAGAAGTGAGCGAGACAGGAAAAAGATTAGTCACTTGTGGAAGGATTGGCATAAAAGTCACACCTTAGCAATCCCAATCTCTCAATATCTTGAATTAAATGAATTATATTATGATGTAAGTTTTTACAGATATTGATCTCTGTGTGTGTGGTGTATGTTTTTTTTTTGTGTGTGTGTAAATATATATATATATATATATATATATATATATATATATATCAGCAGCAGCATCCTTACACCCACCGGTATGTCTACATTCCACACAGGCATGGGTTGGACATGTCATCATAGTCTAAGTCAGTTCATGTTGGTGACATGGGTAACCATGTCTGTACAGTATGACTGGAGTATTTTGAATAAAGTGGAGAATGAAACAGAAAACAAATATCAGATGAGGAGTCAAAGGAATTAGGAATTAGATAATATTCAAACTAGTTCCAGAAGTCCTGACCCATCCAACTTTAACAGTAGCTATGACAAATTAACGAAAGGCAGTTTATGTTGATGGCTTGGATGGATATCCCAACATGAAAGAGAATAACTTGTTCCCAAATATATATATATATATATATATATATATATAATAATGTTAGGGATAAAAATCCAAATTTACAGGTAAAAACTCAATTAAATTCAATTTATCAAAAATTTAAATTAAACTAAGTTTCACAGGAGTGGCTGTGTGGTAAGTAGCTTGCTTACCAACCACATGGTTCTGGGTTCAGTCCCACTGTGTGGCACCTTGGGCAAGTATCTTCTACTATAGCCTCGGGTCGACCAAAGCCTTGTGAGTGGATTTGGTAGACGGAAACTGAAAGCCCGTCATATATATGTATATATATATATATATATATGTGTGTGTGTGTGTATGTTTGTGTGTCTGTGTTTGCCCCCCCCCCCAATATCGCTTGACAACCGATGCTGGTGTGTTTACGTCCCCGTAACTTAGCGGTTCAGCAAAAGAGACCAATAGAATAAGTACTAGGCTTACAAAGAATAAGTCCTGGGGTCGATTTGCTCGACTAAAGGCAGTGCTCCAGCATGGCCGCAGTCAAATGACTGAAACAAGTAAAAGAGAGTAAAGAGAGAAAAGAACCAAAGTTCATGAACTCATCCAGGAAAATTTACAGTCACATATAGAAAAATTAATAAGTAAATGCACGATAAATAAGTATAATATAATACAAAGAAAAAGTCATAAAATAATGATAATAAAACGACTACACGTGTTTCATAACCAAGCTTTTAAATAGAAAATAAAATATATTCAAATCGATTAAATCGATAAAAAATATAGCTAATCTTCAGGTCAAAATACAACAATAATAGTAATAAAAAGAATGTATATATCAACCAACGATAAATAACAAATGAATGTATATAAAAATATTTATTATATTAAGATAGAAAAATGTTAAACAATATTATTAAAAAGAAATTTAATACTAATCATATCAAAAATTATAAACGTGCCATAATTAACTTTACGTTTATTATAATATAAACTAACAAATATTATATGCAAATCTTATCTTAACGAATATTTCGTTTAAAATACAGTTTAAACGAAGTTTTAAGTTAAACTAAAATTATAAACGTAAAATAAATAACTTTAATTTTAATATAAACTAACAAAAAATTAATTAATATAAATTAATTTATATAAAAGCAATTATATCACCATTAAATAAAGGAAAAAATATTTAACAAAATTATTGAAAAGAAATACAAAATATATCTAATCGAATCTTTAGTTTAAATAAAATTATAAATGTTGTACTATTAACTTAACCTTAATTAGAATATTAACTAATAATCAAAGAAATTATATAAAAAAAAACTACTTATTTATCCCATAAATCAAAAAGAAATATTAAACAATATTATTGGAAAAAATGCAACCCTAATCAAATCGAAGTTTTGGTTTAAACTAAAATGATAAACTTAATACTATTAACTTAGTGTTACATAAGTTATCAGCTAACATTAAATATCAATTGAATTAATGTAAAAATACATGTTCTTCCAATCAATGATGGAAAGTCATTTAACAATATTAACGAAGATAAAAGCAATACTTATCTCAACGATGCTATAGTTTAAACTAAAAATTTTAGACGTTAAACTCAGAACTAAGCGTTTATTAGAAAGAAGTCACATGAAGATATTGCGTAAAGAAAAAGAATAGAATAAAGAGATATAAAAACATGAATGAAAGTTTTATTTATAAAATCATGAATGAAAATTAAACTTTATATAACTTATATCACAATAAAACAATTAACTATATTATAAACATTTTATTGAATGTTAAAATCTAAGTAATTAAAGATTCTAAAGAATAAGACTAAGAAACATAACTTAAATAATACATATGAAATAAGCTAGATTACTATAATTAAATTAATTAATTAAAATATTTATATTATTAATTTTACAAAAAATCATAGCGTCATTAAAATATTAAATCCTTAAACTCACTAAAAATATTAACGTACCAATCAATACAAATTAATAAATATAAATTATAACTACTACGTTTAGTAAAGAAGGAATAGTATATACATACACAACACACACACACACACACAAATATATATATATACATACATAACTCTTCGAAACGCTTAGTTTTAGAATGGTGACAGCTGATGAAGGAAATGTTCTCTATGTGGCCTGTGTGTTTTCTGTACTCACACAGAATAAGGATTGTTTAAGGATGTTGAACAAAACAACCATGTTTCCAAAGGTGAATAATCCAAACCCCAAAGAATTTCTCTCAACACATGGCTTTGATGCTCTCCAACTACTTCTGCTCATGATCTGAGATGCACATATTGTCAGCCACTAAGGGACATGCTCAACTGGTTAATGTCAAACAACTGACAAGAAAATCTGTGGTATTGAACAGAATATTTGCTGTAGCCCATCTTTTACGTCAAGATGAAACAATGTACATGATAACACTTCTATTCAGTTAAAATGAGAAGCCATGAGAGCCACTGCCTGGTACTACATTATTCATTATCATCATCATCATCATTTAACGTCCGTGTTCCATGCTAACATGGGTGGGATGGTACTACAAGAGCCAGTCAGGCCAAAAACTGCATTAGACTTCTGTGACTGTTATGGCAGAATTTTTACAGCTGGATGCCCTTCCTAACACCAACCACTCAGCAGAGTGGACTTAGTGCTTTTTAAGTGGCACAAGCACAGGTGAGGTGAGTAGTACTTTTTATGTGGCACAAGCACAGGTGAGGTCAGTTTTGGCACGGTTTTTACAGCTGAATGCCCTTCCAAACACTAACTACTTTACAGTGTGGACTGGATGCTTTTAAGTGGCACCTGCACTGACAGGGTCACCAAGTACATGCAAGACGAAAACTTTTAAGAGGGGAGGAGGCATTGGCGGAGGTGATGATCAAAAGGTTATAGTGAGACAGATTTAAGTTAAGTGTCTTACTAAAGAGGAAATACAAGGTTACCCAGCCAGAGAGAGAAAGATCAGGAATGAAGACAGAAACAGGTGTGCTACTGCAAAGAAAATGCACAGTTGCTCAACCTGAGAGAAGTACAGGAGAAAGAGGGAGAGAGAGAGAGAGACTGCAAGATGGAGATGGTGGAAAAATACCAGACATGCTCACAAGGAATGGGGATCAGAATATAAATGAGATGGTTGAGTAAAGGAAGAGAGAGATCTAGATAGTGGTAAGTGCCAGGGCATACCTTTGAGGTTTAAATGCCATAACATGTGACAGGATATTGTGAAGGGAGTGCAATTAAAGAGTGTGAGTAAGTGCCAAAAGACCTGGGTATATATAGAGTTGGAGGGACTACTGGATAGCAATGATACAGAGGTGTGAGGACAGGATCGGGGAGTGAGAGCTAGGCATAGTGAATGAAGGAGGAAATGGGAGAAAGAATGAGATGTAAATTGGTTTGTTGGGGTCGAGTGAAAGAAAAGTTTTCTTGTTACGCGTGGGTGGAACACCCAGGTCAGGGACTAGTAGAAGGCAATAACAGAATGATACAAGGCATGTGGGTAGAATGCACAGTTTGGAGGCAAGCAGAGAGCAATGATACAGTGGCACTGGGCCAAGAGAACAAGATTGGGGAGTGGGAGGTAATCATAGTACATGAAGCAGAAATTTGATGAAGAGAAGGGATGTAGGGACGTAGTTTGGTTCATTGTGATAGAGTGTGCGAGAGGTTTTCTAGACATTATTATCACTACTATTATTACCATTATTATTATTATCATCATCATTATCATTATTATTATTATTAAGATGGTAAGCTAGCAAAATTGTTAGCCCGCCAGGCAAAATGCTTAACAATATATCATCTGTTGCTACATTCTGAGTTCAAATTCTACCAAGATCAACTTTGCCTTTCATCCTTTTGGGGTTGATTAAATTAGTACCAATTACACACTGAGGTTGTCGTAATTGACTTAATCCTTTCCCCAAAATTTCAGACCTTGTGCCTATAGTAGAAAGGATTATTATTATCATTATTATTATTAAGGCAGTGAGCTGGCAGAATCTTTAGCATGCTGGACGAAGTGCTTAGCAGTATCTCTTCTATGTTTATGTTCTGAGTTCTAATTCTATTGATGTTGACTTTTCCTTTCATCCTTTCAGGGTCAATGAAATCAGAACCAGCCAGTGAAGCACTGGGGTTGATGTAATCAACTTGCTTCCTCTCCTCCAAATTTCAGGCTTTGTACCTATATCTGACAAGACCACCACCATCAGTGGCACAAATTATATCAAAACATGTACTTGGTGACCCTGTCAGTGCAGGTGCCACTTAAAAGCATCCAGTCCACACTGTAAAGTAGTTAGTGTTTGGAAGGGCATTCAGCTGTAAAAACCGTGCCAAAATAATATTAAACAATATTATTGGAAAAAATGCAACCCTAATCAAGAGGGGGGCTGGTATGTATGGGTGACTGCTGGTCTTCCATAAACAAATTTGCCAGACTTGTACCATGGAGAGGTACTTTCAATGTGCAGTTCCATGGTCATTCATGACTGAAGAGGTCTTTACCTTTTACAGCATTAAATAGGATCACATATCACAACATAAATAAGGGGTCTCTACATCAGTGGTTCTCAATATCTGGTCCAAATCCAAAACATTTTTAGGGGTCCCACACCAAAAAAGTAAAGCACAAGTCAGTCAAAGAAAAAATTATTATATTTATAGAGGGAAGACTTTGGGGGCTGCCTGCATCCATGGGAACCATGGCTGAGAACTGCTGCTCAACATGGTCACACAATTTGTTAGAAATAGCAGCATGGTCACACGGTTTGTTAGAAATAGCAACACCCTACCACCTGGAGAAAGGACAGGACATATTGAATAATGTAGTCTTAGACATACTTCTTAAAAAGATAGGATTGTCATACTGGAAAGATTTTGATCTGAGGTCAGCTCAATCAATGTTGACCTGGGGCTAAGCAACAACAATAGCAACATTAAGATTTCACATAATACTTTATAACAGTAAATAAAATATATACACTACTTCATATGGTACATTAAGACATTCATATTAATTCATACCATATATATTATGTAATATGTGTTGTATATTAGTTCATACAATACAACACATTAAGATTTAATGCTTATATTCTGTCATACGATACTTTATAGCAGTAAGATATTTATATACATTACCCATCATACAATACATTTGAACAGGTTCTGATTTGTTCACACAGTCTTTTATAATATTAAGTAAGAGTCTGTTTTGGCTTGGTCTCTACTGCTGGATGCTTTTCCTAATACCAACCACTTTGCAGAGAGTACTGGGTACTTTTTACATGGCACCATCACCAGTGCTTTTTATGTGGCACCTTAATAAAATAAATACCAGCCAAATACTGGGGTCGATGTAATCAGCTTAAATCCCCTCCCCTCAAATTGCTGGCCTTGTGCCAAAATTAGAAAGAATTATATTATTCATACTATTTCTCCATACTAAGTTCATGCTTTTCTCTCTAGCATGTTTCCCCTGCTGCAGATATTGTTTTACAAATGTCTAAGCTGAACACCAGCCCCCACCAATCATAGCACTCTGCAAGGGTTTGCCAAGATCATGAGTCCTGCCTCCCACCACTTGCTTGGGGAGGGCCTGGTCAATTATATTGACCCTAGTGCTTGACTGCTACTTATCTTATTGACCTAAACAAAATGAAAAGCAAAGGTGACCTCAGTAGAATTTAAACTCAGAATATAAAGATGTACAAAATGCCACTGAGCGTTTTGCCTGGGGTGCTAATGATTCTGCCAGCTTGCTGCCTTAACCCTTTAGCATTTATCCAGCCAAAATATTCTACTTGTTTTATTTTCAAACTAACCAGATTATAACTCTCACACCTACCCTACGGTGTCATTTTAAATTTAAACAATCATATCATCAAAATCTTGGAGCTACAAGGTAATACATGATTAATTCAAAATAATATGACTATATAAGCACTGCATTTGACAGTAATTTGAATGCTAAAGGGTTAAATAATATTAGATAATGCCAAAGAAATGTGTTTCTACAAGTGAACTTTCTTATTCTAATAATTTATATCACAAATTATTTGAGGTCTAGGAATTTTGGTAATTGTCTTCATCTCTATCCTCTTTCCAGTGACTCCCACCTACCCTTATATAATGCAGGGTAGTCACACGCAGGAGTGGCTGTGTGGTAAGTAGCTACTTACCAACCACATGGTTCCAGGTTCAGTCCTACTGTGTGGTACCTTGGACGAGTGTCTTCTACTATAACCTCGGGCCGACCAAATCCTAGTGTGTGGATTTGGTAGATGGAAACTGAAAGAAGCCTGGCGCGCGCGCGCGTGTGTATGTCCAAACATCGCTTGACAACCGATGCTGGTATGTTTACATACCCATAACTTAGCGGTTCAGCAAAAGATACCGATATAATAAGTACTTGGCTTACAAAGAATAAGTCCTGGGGTCGATTTGTTTGACTAAAGGTGGTGCTCCAGCATGGCTGCAGTCAAACGACTGAAACAAGTAAAGGAATAAAAGAATAATACTGATTTTTGGCACTGGTACAAGGTCATAAATTTGAAGGGTGCAAGGGAGATAAAGACTACTACATTAAGCCAGTATCTGACTGATAGTTTATTTTATTGAACCCCATTAGAATAAAAATTAATGTTGATTTCAGCAGGATTTGAACTCAAAATATAAAGAAACATGACTAAATACTGCAAGGCATTTTGTCAATCACTCTACTAATTCTGCCAATCTTTGCAGTATTACTTTTAATAATGTCTAACCTAAGAAGCTGGAAAGAATCATTAGCCTGCTAGGCAAAATGCTTAGTGGAGTTTCATCTGTCTGCACATTCTGAGTTCAAATTCCACCAAGGTTGAGTTTGTCTTTCATCTGTTCTGAGTCGATAAAATAAGTAGCAATCAAGCGCTGGGGTCAATGTAACCAACTTAGCCCCTTCTCCAAAACTGCTGGCCTTGTGCTAAAATTTGAAACCAATAATATCTAGCCTAAGCACAAGGCCAGAAATCTGAAGGGTACATCAAACCAGTATTTGACTGAAAGTGACTCTGTGCAATTGCCCAGAAGGATAAACGGCAAAGTTGACTTTGGCAAGATTTGAATTCAGAATATAGAAGGAAGTGACTAAACATCACAACATATTTTGTCTGGCAAGATTCTGATTGTTAGACACACAAGGTGGCGAGCTGGCAGAAACGTTAGCACGCCGGGCGAAATGCTTAGCGGTATTTTATCTGTCTTTACATTCTGAGTTCAAATTCCACCGAGGTCGACTTTGCCTTTCATCCTTTCAGGGTCGATAAATTAAGTACCAGTTACTCACTGGGGTCGATGTAATCGACTTAACCCCTTTGTCTGTCCTTGTTTGTCCCCTCTATGTTTAGCCCCTTGTGGGCAATAAAGAAACAAGATTCTGATTGTTAGACATTTATTTTGCCACCAGGATTCATTCCTCAGACATACATGTTCTTTAATATTTATGCCTTTCCTCCTCTCACTCCTCCTCTTCCTCAACTCCTCTCCTCCTCTTCCTCTACTCCTCTCCTCCTAATTTTCCTCCTAATCACATCATCATCATCATCATCATCATCATCCTTATCCTTGTATGCATAAATACAATAATAATAAAAAGGCACAAATATTAAAGTACAAAAATAGCCATGTGCCTATTTGAATGATAACAAAATTAATATCAGAGAAAAGTTAGCAGATGGGAGTCAGACAATAGGCATTAAAAAATAGGATTGTCCTAAAAAGGATATTGATTTTCATTGCAGCAAAATAATCATTTCCCCTCTTTTCTAGAAGGTTCCTGTTCACTGACTCTATAGGTTGGGCCAAACTTTAATCAGTAGAGATATGATTGAACAGATAGCTACCAAAGACTTCCATCCTGCATTAACTTTTGAGTGAAATAAGATTAATAATTGCTTTAATTATTTTTTTATTTCTTGTTACATATATACATACATACATGTATATATGCATGTATGTATGTATGTATGTATGTATGTATGTGTGAGTGTGTGTGTGTGTGTGTGTGTATTGTGAAGGAGAAAAAGAATACTTCACAATTTGGGGGAAAAGATTTTGAAGAAAATATTGGTAATTGCGCACATATTGGTATGTCCCACCTCCTCTTCCTCCTCCTCCTCCTCCTCTTTCATCGTTTTCTTCTCCTCCTACTCTTCACCATCATCAGTACTACCATCACCATAACTACCCCCCACCACTACCACAACCATCATATTCACACCCACCACCACCACCGCAAAATCATTACAACCATCATAACCATCATTATCACCAAAACCACCAAAACCAACATCTACACCACAACCACCTCCACCAGCAACAGTGGTAGCAGTAGCAACAGTAGTAACAGCAGCAGCAGCAGCAGTTGCAGTAGCAGCAGCAACTTGCTCTTCTTTATCATCATCAGTTATCCAGTTTCTCAGTTCTTTCAAGTTTTAAACAATATCAGAAATGACCAAGCTGGGCACTGTGCCTTGTGTTTTATTTATTCTCTTTGCTTTTGTTGGCAGCATTTTTCTTCTTTATTATCGATGTTCTTGAAAGTATATGTGTAAATGTGCGTCTATATTCTGTGCAGTGTTATATGTATGAATGCTTCTATGTATTACGTGTAAAATAATTCAAGGCTTATTTTTCATACTTACAGGGTTGACAAAATAAGTACCAGTCAGATATTAGGGTCAATTTAATCGCTTGTACCCTCCTCCAAAAATGTATGGCCTTATGCCAATGTTAGAAATCAATTTACATAATGCTGCTAGATGAATGAATGAATGAATGAATGTTGTATGCATTAGTTTTTGTTTTAGCTAGTCACAGATAACTGGCTTGGGATATTTTAATGGAGTATGCCCATAGGCATACTCCATTAAAGGTTGAGAAGTTTGCTTCCCAACCACACTGTTTTAGGTTCAGCCCTGTTGCATGGCACATTGGGCAAGAAGATACTTTGACACCTCAAGTTACAGCAAGAAGACAGCTCCAGGCTGACAAAAGCCTTGTGAGTGAATTAGGTAGACAGAAACTAAAAGAAGTCCATATGCCTGTACCATTCTTTCAGTGTTCTGTTTGGTTATAACCTGAAACGATTCTGATGAAAGTAGTATTAATTTTCTAGGTCATTCAATTTTTAACGAACCTATAATGACAACTGGAAACAGCTGCAAATCAAATTTACCACAATGAAGAAAACTATGTAATGACCATTATTTATGCCTTGTCTTATGTATGTATGTACATGACCTTTTTCTCTCTCTCTTTTTTTTTTATGAATGAGCTACTCCACGTCAGTCACTGGAATGATATTTGATCACTTTATAGAGTGAGTATCTGAGTGTCGGTTTGGTATCCGAAATAAAACCTGAGGCCCTAGAAGTTCCTAGTTTTGTCAATTTTCATGTCACGCCAGCAAAAGTCTTCTTGGGCCAATTGGTGGGGGTAGTGCAGTGCAAGCTACACCCACTGAAAATTATTCATCTGCACAGGTACTTCCTGTACTCCAAATCTTAGTAAAATCATTCAATTGGTTGGTTGGCAGAAACCTAAAAATGTTAATTGTAACTTACTCTAAAATGTCTCAAACAGATTCAGTAAATAGCAAAAAAGGCTTGGGAATATCAGGGGAATAGGCCTAGCTCGGCAGGTGTCCCAGTGTATCACAGGCTAGACCTAGTTGTCATCCTGCCACTGTGGTCAAACAATCTTCAAGAAAAAGTAAAAATAAACATCCTTCGAATTTCGGTTGTTGGAATGTGCGCACACTTCTTGGTGATAATTTCAACAAGGGGCCAGAAAGGCATACTTCACTTATTGCATGTGAGCTCAAGAAATATTCCCTTGATATAATTGCGCTCTCTGAAACTCATCTCACTGGTGAGGGTCAAGTAAATGAACCTACTTATGGATATACTATCTTTTGGAGAGGCCTACCTACGGGTCAGCGTAGAGAATCTGGTGTTGGGTTTGCTCTCAAGAATACATTAGTATCCTCCATTGCAGAGCTTCCAAGTGGTATATCTGAATGGATCATGTCATGCCATATCAAACTGACAAAAGGTAGGTTTCTTACCGTTGTCAGTATTTATGCACCAACAATGTCCCATTCTGATGAAACTGCACGACAGTTTTATGACGATCTAGCAAGATTATTAAGGAAAGTACCAATTTCTGACAAGCTGGTCATATTGGGAGATTTCAATGCAAGAGTTGGAAAGGACTATGTTTCATGGCCTGTTTAAGGTCAACATGGGGTTGGAAATTGCAATAAAAATGGAATAGCTCTTTTGACATTCTGTACTGAGAATAATCTGGTTGTCACCAACACTCTGTTTAAGCAGAAAAATAAATATAAAACCACCTGGATGCACCCAAGATCTAAGCACTGGGATCTCATAGATTATATTCTGATCAGGAAATGTGATAAGAAAGACGTTTCTAGTGTTCAGGTCATAAGAGGGGCAGAGAGCTGGACTGACCATCATCTAGTGCTTGGAACAATAGATTTTTCGATAATACCTAAAAATCGACAGTCTGGATCTAAGGTACCCAAAAAGTTAAATGTTGCAAACGTTAAATTATCAAGCATGTTGTAAAGATTCCACGATGCTATAGAAATTATCAATTTTGACCCAAACAATCTATGAGAAGATTTCAAAACAAAAGTATTTCAGAAAATTACTATTTGTAAATCTCACAGCGAGAGATATTCAGCAACAGTACATTGGAGTAAAGATAATTTGCCAACATAACATGGCAGTCCTGGTTTAGGACAAATGTTGTTGTAATTTAGCCCCAGGAAACATCATGTGCAGCTGGCTATACAATACGATTATTATTATTTACAGGATTGTAAAATACGGCATCGTATAACAAAACCATTTGCACCGAAAGCATATATATATATATATATATATATATATATATATATATAGACATACACATATATATATATATATATATATATATATATATAGACATACACATATATATATCTATATATATATATCCATATATATATAGGTGGATATATCTATCTAAATCTATACTATATATAAAACAGAGATGTGTGTGTAATCGCTTTTCACGTGAAATCGACTTCACCAAATGCTTCCATACTTGTAATGCACGAATAATTTGACCTCGGATAAATCTTAGGCTCTTCATTTGATTTTTTTAAATTAAAAATAAATAATATTGCTTTATATTTAAGATTCACTTCTTTAAAAAGGTTCCTCAATGTCAACTTCCGGTATTGATGTAACAACCGCAAAAAGCTTCACTTTCTATTTTGTGTGTTTGTGTGTGTGTTCGTGTGTATGAGAGAGAGAGAGAGAGTAAATACTACATACACACCGCTCTCTCACTCTGTCTCACACACATACACACGCACACACACACACCTTGACTCACTCACACTCTGTCTCTTACAAACACACACATACATAAATGTATACAAACATATTTACAAAGACACACGTGTGTATGCGCGTGCGTGCGTGTTTGTAAGAGACAGAGTGTGAGTGAGTCAAGGGCTGTGTTGTCATATGCATACATCCAAAGATGTATGTATATTTATGCATGTACGTATACATGACAACAAACGTCTCTCTCTCTCACTCACACTCTGTCTCTTACAAACACACACATACATAAATGTATACAAACATATTTACAAAGACATATGTGTGTATGCGTGCGTGGGGGGGGGGGGCTCCACAATCGCCATTTATTTCAATTACTCTTCTGAGGATATTCACGTAAATCATTTTTTTTCATTTAATCATCATCATCATCATCATCGTTTAACATCCGCTTTCCATGCTAGCATGGGTTGGACGATTGGACTGAGGACTGGTGAAACCGGATGGCAACACCAGGCTCCAATCTAATTTGGCAGAGTTTCTACAGCTGGATGCCCTTCCTAATGCCAACCACTCAGAGAGTGTAGTGGGTGCTTTTATGTGTCACCCGCACGAAGGCCAGTCAGGCGGTACTGGCAACGGCCATGCTCGAAATGGTGTATTTTATGTGCCACCCGCACAAGAGCCAGTCCAGGGGCACTGGCAACGATCCCCATTTTAATTTTTGTAAAAGTTTCCAAGTACCAATGAGGCTTTTTGGCACATCTTCAATTTTCCCCATTCATGAGAGGCGCCCAGCCATCATTCATCTGAGAGTCCATCTACAGAATGTCCTCAAATTTCTATACAGCATATTTTGCCTTTTTTTCTTCAAGTATATAAGCAACAATTTCATTCCCGAGCAACGCCGGGTGCCTCTGCTAGTATATATATATATATGTATACATATCCATATATATATACACACATACACACACACACACACACACACACACACATATATATATATACCAGGTGACATGCCTGGTAATTCCCGGGGAAAGCGGGCTTATCCCTAGGTTCCATTCTCATAATTGTTTCGCTAATCCAGTAACAACAATACAAAGTATGTAGCCCTTAAAACGGTTTTTGTGTATTTATTGAGAATACTGAACAGTCTTACAAAGGATCTTGTTTTTAGGAATTCTCAATAAGTTATGAATACCCAAATTGTGAAGTCAGTTATGTAATAACATGAAATTAATTACTCTATAGTAAGAATTCAAATAAAGTAGCCCAGAAAAGGGCTTTAATATGTTCCCAGAGTATATAGAACATAGGAGGAAATACTAATAAGGTACGTATACTAAAATCGTGATATATGTTATGTAATGACAGGCTAATCAGATATGAGATAAAAACAATTCAAAATAACTAACTGTGAAAAAAGCTTTTGTGCGTTCCCAGAGAATATTACCCCCAGCAGCGCTAGTGTTGGTATATTTGTGAATAAGTCACTAACTGAAATAAGTGGATCTATTGTTTAGGAGAATACTATTAACTTATTTAAGCCTTGTACTGGATAAATTCAGAAAATAACTAAAATAGTTCAAATTCTAAGAAATAAGTATATTCAGTTTCATTTTTACCAAATAATTTACGAAGGAGGGAACGTGTTATTTCCTGTAGAAGCTTAAACTAATTATGCCCGCCGTTCAACCGCGCCCAAATGTTATTCCTCCTGCCATTTACCTGAACATTTTTTAAAAATCAATTTATACTTAAAGCCTCCCCAGACACATAAGCAATGTGCGTGTGAAATTTAACAAAAACCTGTCAAGCCATTTTGGCACAAAATGAGGACATACTGATACACACACACACACACATTTTCAGTTTTAATAAGTAAGATAAGCATTACAAACAAAGACCACATATATACCACCACCACCCAACACCCACACCCCAACAGCAGCATTTTTATGTTTGCTTTTTTTTATACTTGTATAGGCTGGGTTGGTTTTCTTCAGTCTAGCATCTCACCACTTGTTGCAACCCATTGTCTCCTGCTTTGTGAGGTTCAACCTTATAAGATCAGCTTTTACAACTTTTCCCCATATCTTCCTTTGTTTTTCTTCTCCCACAACTTTCTTCCACTTTGAATGCTTAGCATTTCTTTATCCAATTATCATCTCCCACAGGCATCACAATGTCCTTATTATTCTCAGTTTTCCTTTTTTGCATGCTAGATCTGATTCCTCTTATTCCCTGTTATTTTTCTCTCAGCTCATTTTTATTTTATCATTCTTGTATATGCTAATATTATACAACTAGCAAAGTATACTTGCTTCCTTCTTTTCCAGCTTTCCTGTATCTTGCATACTTAAGGTCCATGTTTCACTACCATATGTTATCATACTAAGCACACAAGTGTCATACAGTCTATCCTTCATTCAGAAAGAGAACCCTTTTGTTTAGCAGCAGAAATAATAGCTCCCTAACCATTTCCATCCCCTTCTTAGTCAGGTTCTGTGCTTTCAGTCACCTATGTAAAATAGAAAAGCTAATTAGGTCATTGAGATAACAGAATATATCAACTACTTCTTGAGAGCAGATATTTTGAAATAATTTATATTATGACTGCTCTAACTACTGGACATCTGTTACATACAAAATCCCTTTTCTCTGCCAGCTCTGTGATCCCAGTTCACTTCTTATTTAACCATAGTTTGTATTAGGTACACTGTACAGAATTCCTAGCAGAAACTTTTTTTGCACAGTGAGCATGCCTACTTTCCAGATATTAGTGGAGAGCTGTCCTCTTTCTTGCCAACTAAAATTGTCCTCTTTAGCTAGATTTACTTTCATAACTCTCTATTTTAGGGTTTACTTCCATGTTTGGAATTACTCCTTATATTTTTCAACAGCTTGAGCAATGAAACTAGGTCATTAGTAGACAGAACAGTCAGTCTTAAACTCCTCTGTTAGGACATGGGAGAACCACAATAAATACACATGTCAAACCTCTTTCTGCTTCTCTCCTTGATATACATATCTGATGTCTAGCTTAGCTTTTGTCTATCTAATATTATTCCTTGCTCTACTGCCCCTTAGGCCTGTCTCTTAGATTTTATGTCTTTATACACCATATCATTCTATCACTCCCACTTTCTGTATCACTTTTTGCTAAGTTGGAATCTTGTTCCATCCACAAATCAGGTCTGTGGATTAGCTTTCTTGCTTGGTGTGGTTTCCTTGAGCAATATGCCCTGTTTGACAAGTCACTGATGCTGAACATGGCAGATTACTCACCAAGATGAAATCTCACAGATAAAATAAAGTCACTAAGAGAGAGTGAGGGAGAGATAGATAGATAGAAAGAAATAGAGAAATAGGAGAGTGAGTGAGAGAGAGAGAGAGAGAGAGAGAGAGAGAGAGAGAGAAGTAAAATGGATTTCAGTACTGGACTGGCTTTTTTGTTTATTATCGACACTAAAAGGATGAAAGGCAAAGCTACCTTCAGCAGCATTGAGCTAAGAACACAAAAAAATAGGGACAAATATCACAAAGCATTCTGTCTGACACACAAACAATTCTGCCAATTAGCTGCCATGTGTAATATATACTAGACATAACAAAGAAAATCAATATGAAACTTGAAACTTGAATACCACAAAGAGAGAGAGAGAGAGAGAGAGAAAAGAGGTCTCTGGAACAAAGAACTATTTGTAATGTTTCGTGTAGCACTCACAGGAAGAATATCTCAGAATGAACGATGATAAACAGAGACAGGTGCAATGGATAAATTCAGTTGTAGTAATAGTAGATGGAGCAGAAACACTTTCTGTATGATATAGGTTTGTTCTTAAACAAGATTATTACTCTTCAGAGCCCAAGAGGACTTCATTAAATAGGAGCATCAAATTTTTTATGATGCTTGGGCCCCAATATCTGCTCTGGTAAAGTTTCTACAGCTGAATGCTCTTCCTGTTGCCAAGCATCATTTATTTCAAGCAAGTTAATATTTCCCTGCGGCTGGACATGTTTACACAGAAATGAAGAACTCTAATGTCTATGATGTTCATTTATAACTATTCCATTGTGTCAAGATAAGGACACACACACACACACACTCACAAGTGCATGCAATGAGCTTCTTTCATTTTTCATTTGCCAAATCTATTAATGAAGTTTTCTTCATCTTCAGCAGAAGACACTTACCAAAGATGCCAAGCAGTGAGATAGAACCCAAAACTATGTTGTTGGAAAGCAAACTCTTAACCACACAGTGATATATGTATGTATGTATGTATGTATGTATGTATGTATGTATGTATGTATGTGTGTGTGTGTGTGTATGTGTGTGTGAATGTGTATGTGTATGTATTTGCATGTGTGAGTGTGTGTATGTGTGTGTGTGTCTGACTGAATGTATATGTGTGTGTATGTATTTGTGTATGTATGGATGTATGTATCAAGTCAAATTGTATCCACATACAATGATATTTAGAAAACAAAAACTGCTTTAGTTGGTGTGAACCTACACTTACTAATGCATTGCAACCACAGAATAGTTACCCAATTTCTTTTAATACAACTACAACATTCCTTGGTTCTTTCATCTTAAACTTGTAAGATCCATATCTCAACATCTTCACCTGCTTTTTCTTATTCCGATAGATCTACTAGGTGTCTTTCCTCAGTTACTAATCAAAGATTTTATCCTTTTCCTTTCCTGAACTTTTTTGGTCACCTTTTGTCAATGAAGTAGACTTAATCCATCACTGATTTGACATCAGCACTCAGCCTTTCGGTGTCTTTAGCAGAGTTTACTCTGTTGTAAGCATTTGGGCCAGGTCTTTGATCAGAAGATAAATTCCTCTCTTTCTTCCACCAGTCTTGGAGCTCAGATATAAATCAGGAGTACTGTCTTTCCTCCTGTAACTATGTCATTAAAAAGTTAACTCTATTTTCCCCTATTTAAAGGACCTTGAAATACTAAATGCTCTGCACATTCTGAGGCTATAAATGGAATCTAATGACTGACGTAGGAGTCACAATCCAGGCATTGGAGTGATAAATATTGGAGATAAAAAGGCCTAAAACAAAATGATTTTGTTTTAATTTGTTAAATGTATAATGTGAACTTCAGAAATAAACTAACTGAAAATGAATTGAATAAATTCATTGAGTATAAAAAAAGAGTAGAATGATGCATTTGAAAGAGACAATAGTACTAGCTTAGATAAGTAAAATGTATGAATAATGAGTATTGAATGAAAATGTACTGCAGATAGCAGCAGAAGTTAATTGAAGCAGAGCTTTGCTAAGAATAAAAGCAGCTAGGTTAAATGACAATTGGATGTATTCTATTCTGCAAATCCATCCAGCCCATGTCAGCATTGTAAAAGTTAACAGCAACAAACAAAATCTCTGGCTGCATATGGCAATTGTGACCTTGTATATCTCAATAGATGATATATAAATAGAAATTGTTGAATCTTACTCAGTGGTTGTTATTTAGAAAGATACCTAACCTTCAAATATTCAATCCCAACATCTTGTTTCTTTCAAATGATGTTACAATGTTACTACACATTATAACTGCTTGCAAAACTAATCTTTACTTCACCTCAGTAAGTTAGTGATGTAGAAAAAATTTTACTTCATGATCACTTCATCTTTTAGTTGTTTCAGTCATTAGACTACAGCCATGCCAGGACACCACCTTGAAGAATTTTAGTCAGATGGATTGACCCCAATAATTATTATTTTTTTTAAGCCTGGTACTTATTCTATCAGGCTCTTTTGCTGAACTACTAAGTTACAAGGACATAAACATACCAACAGCGGTTGTGAAGTGGTGGTGGGGGACAAACACAGACACAAAGACACACACACACACAAACCACCACCTCTCTCTATATATACATATACTTACATACATATATATATTGGGTCATCCCATAAATTATGCAGTTTTTTTATACTTCTTTTATTTTTCAAAATTAAGATAAACGAAGTTCTTTTTTAATCTAAAATATACTCTCCTTTATCTTCTACAATGCTCTTCCATTTATCTGGTAGACTTGCAAGGCCCCTCTTCCAAAATCCACTTGTCCATGGCGAAAAATACTCCTCCAGTACTGTTCTGATCTCATCTACAGAATTCATATTTTTTCCATCCAAATGATTTTGAAGACTGCAGAATAAATGATAATCAGATGGGGCAATGTCTAGCAAATATGGTGGGTGGGGCATCATTTCTCATTCAAACTGCTCCAGCCTTTGGAATGTCATCCTTGCTGTATGTGGCCAAGCATTATCCTGGAAAATCACCTTTCGTCTGGAAACCAAAGGTGGTCGTTTTTCTTCTAGTACTGACTTTAAGCCGCTCAAGCTGCTCACAGCAGATCTCCTTTGTTATCGTTTGGTTTAGATTTAAAAGTCCAAAGTGGACTAAACCTTTCACATCCCACCAAACAGATAACAACACCTTATGTGGGTGAAGACCTTCTGTAGCCAGGGGTTCTGGTGTTTCTCCTTTCCCTACCCACTGTCTTTGGCACTTATAGAGAACCCATTTCTTGTCACCAGTCACTATTCAGCCTGAAAAAGGTTCATTCATGAGACGTGACAGCAAAGAAGAGCACACATTCACTCACTGTGTGCAGTTAGACTCAGGAAGTTAGGGAAGAACCCATTGACCCAATTTGCTAACTTTTCTGATGGCAAGCAGGTGTCGATAGATGGTTGAATGACCAAATCCAAGCTTCTCTGCTAGTTCCTCAACAGTTACAATGGGATTTTGTTCCACCAGAGTTTGCAGAACGTCTTCATCAAGCTCTACAAATCTTCCAGGATGAGGCTCATCTTCTAGGCTGTAGTTTCCAGATCAGAATTTCTGGAACCACTGTCAACACTGGCTTACACTTATTATCCGATACCCATATACTGCATTAATATTCCCTGCACTTTCCATTGCGTTGTTGCATTTACTGAACTCATAAAGCAGAATATATGGAATATGCTTCTTTGTCACTTCCATTATAGCTTTGAAAAAATATATGTTAAAATCGAACTGCACTCTTCAAAACTTGCACTAAGAATAAGTACAAGGTAAAATTACTACCAGCTTTTATAGCAATTTGATGCAGGTAGTTTATCTCATCCCCTCTGACTTTTAGTTCATGCAATTGAAAAAAATGCATTAGTTATGGCATGATCCAATATATATATATTCACACCCACCCCAAGAACACCCAACCCCCCTGAGATCAAGGATGACATTTCAGAATTTTGCAGAAAGCTTCGTTTAACAGAAGCTTTCATAGACTTCAACAATGAGGATGACTCAATTATTAAAAACAAAAGCAACTTCATACCTTCCAAAGGAAGGAATAAAGCACTAGATGATTTTTGCAACCACATCCAGAGTTTCCCTTTTACCCTCCCTAAAACCAAGGTCAAATTAAACTTTAATAGCATAGAATGGAAAAACCTAAGAGACTTACAACAGGACAAAAGCCTTACTATTAAAGAAGCTGACAAAGGTAGTACTGTAGTCCTAATGAACACAGATTTTTACAAACACCTAGCACTCTCCTGACTAAACGACAACTCCTTCTATGAAACTATCACCAACTATAAACAACAAAAAACTCTCAAAAACCTCACCACCCTTATACTCCAGCAAGGTCAAGGACTCACGGACAAAGAAAAAGATTACATCACTAATTTCAAATGCAAGCCCAGCCTCTTCTATGGCCTCCCTAAAATCCATAAGAACAAATCCATCACCGAAGCTTGCAAACTCTCCTCTGAAATCTACATCAACATCAAGGCACCGGAAGATTTAAAACTAAGACCCATTATAGCCGGCACCTCCTGCGAAACACATCGCTTAAGCAATTTCTTGGACATTCTTTTGAAACCTTTCCTTAGCCACATCAAAAGTTTCATTAGAGATGATCTTGACATGCTCAATCACCTCCCGAAAACAACAAACGAGGAGTCACTCTTGGTTTCTTTTGACGTGGTCAACCTTTATACAAATATCCCTCATGAATATGCGATTGAGGCAATTAAATTCTGGCTGCACAAACACCCAGAAACATTTCCTAATCGCATCAACACAACTTTCATCATAGAATCACTTAAGTTCATTCTGACCAACAATTACTTCCTGTTTGCAGACACATACTTTTGCCAAAAATGTGGTATTGCGATGGGTACTAAAGCTGCACCAGTCCTTGCGAACCTCATAATGGGTTTTTTTGAATTAACACTATATGAAACCTCACGCCAGAAATTTGGACACCTTTTCCACATCTTTTTAATGGATAACTGGAAAAGATATTTGGATGATTGTTTCATCATATGGAAGGAACCCTATGAAAAACTTCTAGAATTCAAATCCATACTTAATAACATACATCCCAGCATTCAATTCACTATGGAATTCAGCAAACATCATCTCCCTTTTCTTGATCTCTTAATTATAAAAACACCTAATAACCAAATCACAACCGACATCTACCACAAACCTACAGACTCACAACAATACCTCCTTTTTAGCTCATGCCACCCAAAACACACCAAGATAAATATCCCCTTTAATTTAGCTAAAAGAATTTGCACCATTGTCTCTGACCCAACCACTCGTGAAATACGCTTACAAAATCTCAAAAAAACACTGTTACAACGCCAATATCCCTCCACACGCATAGATCTTGGAATAAAACGTGCCAAGGAACTTGACAAAAACACACTAAAAACCAACCAACATAATAACACACCCAACCCCAAAATACTTCCATACATCTCCACCCATAACCCCAAAAACATCGAAGCATACACCACAATTAAACAAAACCTCCCCTTACTCACCACAGACCCGAAAATGAACAATATCATTAATACACACAAAGTCCTTAAATGCAAAAGGCAACACAAATCTTTGAAAACATTATTAACCAATTCCAAACTACATACACCACTTCCACCCCCATCAGTTAAAAAAATGTGCACGCCCTAATTGTGGCACCTGCCCCTACCTACTTGAAGGCTCTGAATTTACCTTCAAACGAGGAACAAAGTTTAAAATTAAAACCAATTTCTCTTGTTCCTCTGGTAACCTCATTTATGTCCTCACTTGCGCAGGTTGCCAAAACTTCTATATTGGACAGACGAGCCTCCCATTGCGTAGAAGAGTAGCTGTCCATAAGGAACAAATAAACCTCCCTCAATACCGCCAAATTCCACTCAGTGGCCACATAGACTCTTGTGCCAGAAACAAAAACCCTAAATTCATTATATTCCCTTTCTATCAATGTAAAGACAGAATCTCCACACAAGAAAGAATCAACAAGGAGAATCTTTTCATAGAGAAATTCCAACCATTTCTTAACACACACACCCCTCAGTGACCTTATTTCTCTATGAACAGACACAAACTTCTTGTTGAAAAAGAGTTCATAACTCCAACTAAAAACACTTGTCTCCCCTTACACACACTTCCTGTTTTGACACCACATTTCCTGCTTAACACAAACTTTTAACCCTTTTTTTTAAACCTAACAAAACTCTCAACTCTCATGCATCCTTATTTTTCCTACCAGTTTATACATGAACTACTATTGAACTACAAAAGCTCAAAGACAATATAATGTATGGGTATATTTATTTTTTTATATATTATTGTTTTATATATTATTTTCTTCATTTTGTACTTCTTTGTAAAAAAACATTTTCATTCTTCTTCTTGATAATTTGCTTTTCGCAATGAAAACCGGTTAGAAGAAATCTTTATTAAAATATGCTTCCAGTTCAGCATTCTGGCTTTTTTTCATTTTCCTATATATATATATATATATATATATATATATATATATATATAAATATATATATATCACTCTTTCCTCCTCCCTTCTGTCTCTATGATTCTATCTCTCTCACTGTGTGTCTGAATGAAGCATTCATTTACCCATTGCCTGCCACTCATCCTGCATCACTTATGTTAACCTAGTCTTTTACTTTCTGTTCCTCCCACTCTCTAGGAATTTTGCATTTTAAATGTGATACTTAAAAATTAAAGCAATACCAATATTAAAAATTACAACCAAAAGGCCATAACACAGTTGTTCATCCTGCTAGAATAACAGCCATATTCCATCAAATCACATTCTATTGTTTTATGAAAAGAAAGCCATATTGATCAATATAATCATTGATATACAAAAAAGATATGACTTTGATCATAGGGTTGCTCAACTAGGGTAGATCTGGACTAAACAACAAGTACAAAAATAACATAATCCCTATATTCTAAGTCCCTATCTTCATGCATATCTCTAAAATTACCTACCACATTATTCAAAGGAAGGCTACATTGGGTAGTGTAGTCCTAGATACATTGTGTCTGAAAGAAAAGAAATACATTTTGCTTATGCCTGGAACATAGATTGGTTCAGATAGGGATGGCCTAGGACTAAACAATGTATGTAACCCTAATATCAATGAATGATAAACATAATGGAATCTTTCAGAACATCACCAATGAAAGCAGCAGACAGATTTCATTGTTAAACAAATGAATGTAGTGGCCAGACAAAGAAGAATCTTGAGTTACAGGTGGTTAATTATTGATATGGGAATACAATTAAGTTGATAGAAATGATGAACACCACTTAGTGACAAATGTTAATGACTTTACAGTTTGAAAAGGCCTTCTTGTAACTACCTGATAGATAGGAATGCTGCTGCTAAATGCAGCTGTTGAGAACAATCTTGGTCCCGCTCATTACACATATGACATTTACAACACAGACATCAACAAATTATAAATAAAAACTCCATACATTTTTTTCAGTTTGAACTGAAATTAATTTTTTCCACATCAAAAAAATGTGTTTACATTCTTAACCCACAGTATGGCTTTATAATATTTGGATTTATTTCAGTTTTTCTGATATATGCTGGGTTGTAAATACTGAGAGTGCAAATATGCAGGTTGGGCTATCCACTAGTGCTAGCCTAATTTATGACTGCTTCATAAGCAGCTGATCTGTGCTATTGATTGCAGAAGGAAAGTAGGCACATCTTCACCAAGGAACAGTCAACAAACCATGAAACAATCCATCAGAAGATTCTCTCACTCTTTTTTCCATACATTGGTAGCTGAGAATGAATGTGTTTAACTCACAGTGTAGTTTTATAATTTATTTCAGTTCTTCTAATTTACACTGTATTGTGCAAAAATAGATAATCTTACAGTTGTATACATATTGGCACTACTATTATAATTTGATGTAAGTTCCAATCAGCATTAGCGACAGAGGAAGCAACCCCACCCCATCTCCTGGTTCCCAACTGTCTATGGGGAGAAACTGGAGCTTACATAGAAGTCAACTCTAAAAGGTAAGTGGATGGAGATGGTAATGATAATGCCGTCTGCAAATGAGTCAATTTTGGGGTTTTTGCCTTTCTGGGTCATATATGTATGTTTTTGTGGTTTTATTTTGTTTAACCCTTTAGCAGTTAAACTGTCCATATCTGGCCCAAATATTCTACCTGTTTTATGTTGTAATTCTCACACCTACTTTACCATGTCATTCTAAAAATATACCCTCACATCATTCAGATTTTGAAGTCATGTGATAATGTATGATTAATTGAAAACAATAGGTGCAGGAGTGGCTGTGTGGTAAGTAGCTTGCTTACCAACCACGTTTCCGGGTTCAGTCCCACTGCATGGTATCTTGGGAAAGTGTCTTCTACTATAGCCTCGGTCCGACCAGAGCCTTGTGAGTGGATTTGGTAGACAGAAACTGAAAGAAGCCCGTAGTATATATGGATATATATATGTGTGTGTGTCTGTGTTTGTCCTCCTAGCATTGCTTGACAACCGATGCTGGTGTGTTTATGTCTCCGTCACTTAGTGGTTCGGCAAAAGAGACCAATAGAATAAGTACTAGGCTTACAAAGAATAAGTCCCGGGGTCGATTTGCTCGACTAAAAGCGGTGCTCCAGCATGGCTGCAGTCGAATGAATGAAACAAGTAAAAGAGTAAAATAGTAAGTGATAGATTGGTTGTTAAAGGGTTAATGCACATTTAAGATCATGGAAGTGACAGTGATGGATTTACACGCTTAATAACATCAAGGTAAATTTGTACTTCATAAAACCATTGAGACTAAGTCTGATTTTGCCTTCATCCTCTCTCTCTTTCTCTTTCTGTCTCAGGTCAATGAATTAAGTAAAAGTACTTAAGGGATAAATCTTAAAAACACAACAAAGGAATTATTCATTCGAGAATCAATATAGCATGTCTGTACACTGTTTCATTGATTTCATATATTTATTTTAATTATTTCTCATTATGTAACATTGTCGTCTGAGTGAGTTACACGAAAACATTTAGTCAATAAAATACTGGCATTTCACAGCAAAACATTAATTAATAATTCAATAAAACATCAAGTTTTATTTATTGACAGGAATCAATACGATATATAATAACTGAACTAAAGCTAATGTGCACAATGTAAATTATATGATTGGAGTAATGGTGACAATAATGATAATGGTAACAATAACAATGAAACTTTGGTAATGTGCAGCTACTTGTAATCAATCGAAGAGCAGGGACCAAACAATGGACCACTGCACAGTTAAGGGAAAGGAAATAAGTTATTTTAGAATTATGAAATATTAATCTCAGACAGTATTCTTTTATTTGTTTCACTCACGGGACTGTGACCATGCTGGAGCACTGTGTTGAAGGGCTTAGTTGATCAAATCAATTCCAGTACTTATTTTTTTTTCCAAGTCTGGTATGTATTCAATATAGCTTTTTTACTGTACTGGTATGTTACGGGATGTAAACACACCCACACTGGTTGTCAAGTGGTGGTAGGCGGGACAAACACAAACACAAAGACACACACACAAATATATACATATCAAAGTTCAAAATAATTTATATGTCCTAGCTGAGCAATTTATATAATTATATAACAGCTCCAAAAGTGGTGCCCCTTTAAAAGTGTTACCCTGGGTGGACCTCCCCTACTGCCACCCCCCTTAGCTACACCAGTGGGCATAGTGTAGTGGTTTGAGTGTTCAGCTCATGATTGCTGAGTTGGTGGTTCAATTCTTGATCCAGGTAGTGCATTGTGTTCTTGAGCAACACACTTCATTTCATATTACATCAGCTCACTCAAATGGATTACCAGCAATTGTTGATTGGTGAGAAGGGTTAACCTAGTGAAGGACTGGAGTTCTGTCCAATGCGAAATCTTGTGCTCCCATTTGTTTAAACTTTTATCTTTTATCTTTTCCTTGTTTCAGTCGTTAGACTGCAGCCAAGCTGGAGTACTGCCTTGAAGAATTTTTAGTCGAATGAATCGACCCCAGTACTTTTTTTAAAACCTGGTACTTATTCTATCAGTTTCGTTTGCCAAACCACTAATTTATGGGAATGTAAACACACCAACACCAGTTGTCAAGCAGTGATGAGGGACAAATGCACACACACACATACATCAGACTTGTTTCAGTTTCAATCTACCAAATCCACTCACAACGCTTTGGTCAGCTTGGGGCTATAGTAGAAGACACTTGCCCAAGGTGCCACACAGTGGGACTGAACACAAAATCATGTGGTTAGGAAGCAAACTTTTTACCACACAGCCATGCTTATGCCTATATGATAAGGAAATTAGGATAAGCTCTGATGGGCTTGTAGGCTCAAGACAGACTTTAACTGGTTTTTTTTTAATGAATCATGAATAATAACTGAACCAATTTTTGTCCTTACTAAACATTTTAGTATGACAAAGCATAGATGTAAATGGCAAATAAAAACCAAAGATCAAGGAAATCAGTGTTGGTTTATATTAGCAAAAATTAGTAAATGAATAAGCTTTGATGCAGAGGGGATATGTAAGTTCTTATATTTTGGACATTTTTCCTTCTAAAGAAGGTTACTGCCTGAAACATTGGAATTCACATCTCTCCAAGGCAAATAGACTTATTGATATTTGGAAACTTTAAAGCAGCAGGATTGCAGAATTGTTAGCATGCTGGGTAAAATACTTAGTGGCATTTTGTCCATCTTCATGTTCTGAGTTCATATTCCACTGAATTCATTCTTTCAAAGTTGATAAAATGAGTACCAGTGGAGCACTGAGGCTGATATAATCAACTTAACCACTCAACAGAAATTGTTGACCTTCTGCTAAAATTTGAAACCAATACTTGGTAACTTTAAGGCAGCAGGCTAGCAGAATTGTTAGCCCACAGGACAAAATGTTTAGTGGAATTTCTTCTGGTTTTTATGTTCTAAGTTCAAATTCCATCAACTTTGCCTTTCATCCTTTCAGGGTCAATAAAATAAGTACAAGTTGAGTCCTGGGATTGATGTAATCAACTAGCCCGCTCTCCCAAAATTCCAGACTTTGTGCCTATAGTAGAAAGAAATATTTGTGAACTTTAATAAAGAATTATAAGAGGACATGGCTTACTATGAAATTATCATCAGTCAATAGGCAAAATCATTCTAATTAAATTTCTCATTGAAAGAGCATGAAGTTATTTCCTCTTGCTTATCATACCAGTTAATTAAGGTGGGGAACCTCAAGTAAAAGATATATGAGAACAAAATATCCTCATGCCTGTCTTTACACCCAGGCACAGAGAACGCTTGCTCCACCCACTAATCATAGCCAACAGATCCTATTTATAAATGTTAGAGCTTTACTTACAAATATATTGAAGATATTAAACCATTACTGTGATATCCTGTTTTGTGAACATATGTTGCTCCACTCCTTTGATACACTCATCATAGATTCAGCTTGATATGTCTCTGAGTAAGGTACATAAGTCTGCTTGCACCAGTTTCCAGGGCTCATAAAAGAGGCATTGCATTCCTGCTTCACCAGTCAAGGAGTTAGAGATAGGAAGAGCAGCCAGTAGTAAAAACATTTGATCCAGACCAGCAATAAAAATTATCCAGCCAAAGTATACATGTATGTATTAGTGTATATGTGCATGTGTGTATATAAACAAATTCTCATGAGTATGTGTGTGTGTATATATATATATATATGTATGTATGTACGTATAGTGTGTGTGAATATATTTATATAAAATTATAATTAAGGGTATCTAAAAGATACCATCATGCTAGATATAGCAGTAAAAACTTGACTCTAAAACCACATCAAATATTCATACACCACCATCTATCAAATCCACTCACAAGGCTTTGGTCGGCCTGAGGCTACAGTAGAAGACACTTGCCCAAGGTGCCACGCAGTGAAATATATATAAATAAGGATAAGATCACTATTTAAAATACCAATCATATCAAGTGGCTAACATGGGAATAAAAACCTCATAGGTAATAATTATTATTGAAGTTATAATTAAGGGTATCTAAAAGATACCATCATGCTAGATATAGCAGTCAAAACTTGACTCTAAAACCACATCAAATATTCATACAGTGTGGGAGGTTGGTTGGGGTGGGGGAAGGAAGAGCAATGTGGAATTAAAAGGTTTTTTTTGTTTCTGGGCTAGTCTGTCAGTGGTTTTTGGGACAGTGGTCTTTGAGATCAGAATGGTGTGAGTGTGTGTGTCTCTGTGCATGTCTGTATGTGTGTGTATGTATATACCTGTGTTTGTGTTTGTGTGTATGGGCTATTTTTGATTGGTCCCAGAGTTTATTGTGGTGTGTGCATATGGGTCTGTGTGTGTTTTATATTTGGCAGGATGGTGTGTGTGTGTGTATTTCCTTCCCCCCACCCCATCCAGCCTCCCACACTGTCCCTTAAAATAGCAAACATTCCTTAGCTACACACAAGACAGAAAATGTCAGACAGACAGGTCAGTTATTCCTCTCCAATATTTTGTAAATTCTTAAATATATCTCCTGTGTATATATATACTACCAAACAAACATGATTTTTATTGAACTCCTAATACTTTTTGTTGAATACTTTCTTGTAAACTATTTTTAACATTTTCTTATTATTATCAAAGAATGTATATATGTATTTTAATACTTTTGTGACAACCAATACTTGACACAACAAAGCTTATACAAAGCTTTACATTTTACTTTTGACAATCTTTTTCTAAAAAAAGTGAAACTGGTCAAGTGAATAAACATCTTTAAAATTGCATTTTCAAACCTTTTTCATATATATATATATATATATATATATATATATATATATATATATATATATATACATACATACACACACACACACCATATAGTATGTATGTATCTCTCTCTCTCTCTCTCTCTATATATATATATATATATATATATATATATAGTATGGATAGTATATATATATATATTTATATAGTATGTATAGTATAGATATATATTAAATGTATAGTATATGTGTGTGTGTGTGTGTGTGTATATATATATATATTGTATGTATTATATATGTGTATATATATATATTATCCAAAAAGAATAATATTAAATATCCTTCATGACTGATCTTACCAATTGATTTTGCATAAAGAATACAATGGAGTGTTAGGTAACAATCCAATTATATAACTCTACGCTCATTAGAGTTAGCCTATATAGAAGGGAATCCCTTCCATACTGAATGGTATGATCAGCCATGATGGATATTTAGTACTATATTTTTCAGATAATATACCCACTCTACTGATAGATATATGAGTGAATCTTTCGCTGACTTATGGTGTCTAAGATGACTTGCATATATATATATATATATATATATATATATATATCATTTAACCATGGTAGTGGTTGAATATATTTTTAAGTCCACCATTTCATCAATTGCAGCAGCTTCCAAGATTCACCACTAATTCAGTTCTCAACTAAATTGCAAACTGTTAATAGTTTTAAAGAAGACACCTCCTCAGCTACACTTTGACATAAATAGTTTGAGATTTGGTTCAGTAGAAAAAAAAGTTATATCAAAATATGTCAGACCTCAAGTGGGTAGTAAGGCAGATATTCATCTTCAATTAACATAAACTTTTTAATTTTAAATTAAAAGTTTACTTTTCTTATGCTTAAATGATAGAAAAATGCATGTGGAATTCAGAATTGTAAGTCACATTGAACAAAAAATTAGTAGAAAAACAGTTATGAGGTAAAATGTTACGAAATTTAATGTAAGGAAGTAAAAAGTAATGCTTAAGCAATAAGAATAAAGAATATATTTCTAAAATGAATATTTACATACTAAGGTGGTGACCTGGCAGAAATGTTAGGGCACCAGGCGAAATACTTAGTGGTATTTTGTCTATCTTTATGTTTTGAGTTCAAATTTCGCCGAGGTCGACTTTGCCTTTCAGCCATTTCAGATCTATCCAATTAGATATACAGATTATTTAATTAATTTTTTAAAACTAAACACTTTCATACTTCCGATCCTGGTAGAATGTGTCACATACAAAAAACACACATGCAAACACACATACACACACACACATCCATGTGCATGCACACACACACACATGTACACACCCAGCAGTGATAGTAGCTTTGATACTCGAAATATCTGGTGAAGTAGGATACATGATAGACATCTGAATTCTTAATCAAGTAATACAGGGTGTCCTACTCAATGACTAGCATAGCAGTAACATTGTAAAGGCTACAAGGATAAAGGATTTGCAATAGAGAGAAGGAATTATAGCACAATTGATTAAGAATAGAGTTAGACTTGATGAATTGTGGTTCAGTTTTATTTTCCAGAAAAGGTACCACAAGTACTTAGCTTAGAGCAAACCAATATACCTGGCCTTCATTGATTTGAATTGTGCCACACTAAGGAAACTATATGTAAATGAATGGCTTGTGAGCGCTGTGCAAGCTAAGTGCAAAGACATAGTAAGTGAAAGTCAGCAATGAGTTCAGCTATGAATTTATCATAAAGATAAGTATCCATCAAGGACTGACAGAGTTGCATGTGACACTTGAGGCTGTTATCTTTGTGAGTCCTGTATCCTAGCTTTTTTGACATATAGTGAAAATTTCTAGAACCTTTGGCAGAAACTGTTTGGTGGGAAAATTCATAAAATTTAATTAATAGAAGACTAATTTAATTAGTAGAAGATTTATTAAATAGTTTTCTACTATTTAATTATAAGGCAGTTGATCTGATAGGCTGAATCATGTTCACATAGGCATTAATGCCACTTCTGGTAGGACAGTTAATTCCTTGTAGCTGACATTTATTTTCTATGGCAATGCAGTTGGACCATGGTTCTAAACTGGGGATCTGAGTGAGATGTTTCAGAATTTAGCAGGAACCTTGCTTCAGGCATCTTCTTGCGATGAGTTTGTTATAAAACAAACAGAACAAAGGTGTGTGTGTGTGTGTTTGTGCGTGCGTGTATGTGTGTGTTACATAAAAAAAAAATTAGCAGGTAGAACATGAAAACAAATACAAGCTGAAAAAAGACATGATGGATGTGCTAGCAAAATGAATGTGAAATGTGCAGGAATTATAGTTTAGGGTTGAAATATATGTAGAAACAACAGTACTGTACATGTGTGTAACAGAATGCATGCATGTTTGTTGTAAGAGTGCATAAGTCCAAACAAACATGCAGAATAATTCAAGTACTCTTAGAAAATAGAAACATTTATGTCAAAAATGGATTGTGAAATCCATTGCAAAGCAACAGAACAGAGTGTGATATATGTGCATAATGAATGGTGTGTATATTGCAGCAGGGAATAAGACACCAAGAAAACACATAAGCACATAAATTGTTCACCAGCCACATGTGGGATTTTAAGCCCAAAATGAGGCATTCTGCAGAAAGTTGAACATAACAATGCCTTTTGTTTTATGTATTTATCATCATGAGGTGAGCAAGACATTGCAGAGCAAAAACTACTGTCAACATAATGAAATGTAGTGTGCTGGTAGAAGTGTATAAAAAATAGTATACAAACAGAGATAGAGAAGACAAGTTAAATCCTCACAAAGAAAGGTATTTATGTTCACGAGACAAAGTATGTATGTGTGCATAAAGTAAGAATTTAAAACATAAACAAATTCAAAATTATTTAAAATGCAAAATACAAAAGGGAAAGGTGTACACGAGAAACAAACGACATCAAAATGACAAACTGTCCATATTCAATGTTTGTTATTTTAAATCAGAGAAATTATAAGAATGTGAAAGTTTATGTAATGTCTATAGAAGTCTAAGGAGATATTGAGAAAAATACAGATGTTTGTGCAGTTGGAATGTGAAGAAGTCACCTAATTGAAGAAGACATTACAAGGAATTTTTTTATATAAGCTCACAGTATAGCATTGATGAAACAAATGACTGGAATATGTAGTGGAAAATGCCAATTTGATAGGTTATAAAAATATTTTCTACCAATGCACAAGAAAAAGGGTTATTGAGAACTGGGTAGAAATAGCAGTGAAATGCCATTATTTACTGTGGTTATATGGAAACACATCAGATGCAGTATTATAATAAGTGTTGGTATTGATGAGAAAATTACTTCTGTAGTCATTGGCTTGTTGAGTGAAACTCATTCAAGTTAGCATTTGTAAATGGTTTGTCATGGTCACCATTTAAGTTAGTATAGACACAGGTTTTACCAATTTACTAGGTCAACATTCTTGTGGGTCTTAGTCATTAACATGTCATTGGCAGTACACAATATTAGGCAGGCTGCATGTGAATGTCAGAATGACCAAATTAACATTTCTGTAAGTTACCATATTTTTTATGGAAATATTTGCATTTACATATATGCAACAATTATTTGAATAAAACAGCACATATGAGATAATGAATATGATAATTACAAATCTTCATCACATAAAATATTTTAGTTATTTATTTGAAAATTGCTCACCCTGTGACAAAACTGACCAACAAAGTTCTGTAGTACCTGAGGCTGTTCTCTTTGGGAGTTCAATATCTCAGGTTTTATAATATTCACTTAAATATTCTAGAACCCTTGGCAGAATTATTTAGTGGGAAAGTTCACCAAATGCTTGTGTGGATTTGGTACATGGTAGCTGAAGGAAGCCTGTTGTATGTATGTAGGTATGTGTGAGTGCAAGCTCATATGTCTGTATTTGTTTATATTTATGCTTCTACAAAAATCCCTGAGCTACAAGCAGTGATGTTGTTATTTTCCCTGTTGACAAATAAGTAACACCCTGGTTTTGCACCATCAGAGTTGTGTGGGATAAGGATAAAAGATCCCTTACAAGCCTAATAAATAAATGCAAGGGTTACCATGGGAAATCACATGTAAAAGCAAACCGTTTTGGTTTGGTAGTTTGCAATTCTGGAGTGAAGCCTAATCTTTGGAATACAGTTTTAGCAATTTTACAGATGTCTGATTATTATAAAAGTGTGTTAGAGATTTTGAGACATTGCATTTGTAACTAGAGGAGTTTAGCTCTTGTTATGTCCAGAGAGTGTTTTGTTATGGTAGTAAAAAAAGTTCATGGTTGTTATTTATTGTCCACAAACAGCTGAGATTTAAAGGAAGAATATTCAAGGAACACCTAAATTCCTAAGAGGAAATTTCATCGGAACATTTTGAAGTAAAAAAGTTTTAGAGTAAATCTTCTCTTGGAATTCTTTTTAATAGCAATAGACTGGGATTTTGTTTGCTAGTAGTTACATCACAATGCTACATGAGGAAGCCTGTTTGTTGAACTCTGAAATTTGTTTCTTATCAAGATAATTTGAAATGAAAAGATCAGTTTGTCAGGAAAAACATTTCTTATCTTTATATATACTGAGAAAATTCAGTTGAATCCTTTCGAGGATGAGACAGAGTTATTTATGCATGAAGGCCATATTGATACAATGGCAATGGTTGTATCATCAGTTAATGATAAGGTAGTAAGTTATAAAACTAAAATAGAATAAAATGTTGGATTGGAGTAGAAGTAAACCAAGAGATCTATGGTGAAAGTAATAAACACTTTGAACTTTCAAAATTTGACATTACTTGCATATGGGGACACTTCCATATGGAAATTAATATGCCCATTATGAAAAGAACAAATCTCACAAAGAAAGTCTATGAATTACAAATACTCATTAAAGTGAAACTGAAATTAATAACTGTTTACATACCAAGATTAAGAAATTTTCCCAAGGTGAACAAGTATATATTTAGTAGGAGGATGTATATCTCAATTCATGGCAACTATAGTTGAGATTTTGTCTTGAGTGAAGAGCAAACTGTATGTAATAGCTTAAAGTTTTGCCAATCACTCACTGCTCACTATAAAATGGAAGAAAATGTGGCTACCAGACTAAACAAGTATATTGATTAAATATGTATTACCTACATTAACAGTAGAGTTGTTATTAATCTGTAATTTCTTCCATTTTTTTATATATGTATGCTATTATATTATTTATATGGTGCTTTAATGTTTTTTTCTGCTATATAGTTGATATGCGTGTCTGTATGATATATGTGCACATGTCATATTTCAGTACATTTTGGTCACCATCATTACATCATTTTTAAAAAAAGAATGTCTCAGCACAAATGGTAAATACTATTCCAGGTCTCTAATGAATCAAATATTTTCTGGTGATATTGATTTATTAAATTGAATGTTTGCAAGAATTTTCCCAATATCAAATGTTCCAAATGGTTGGTCATTAAGATACTTTTTAATAGTGTCATTGTCTGAATTGCTTCTGTTAAAGCATCTAGTTTGGTGCTTTATAATTCTACATTCTTATTTGCTGGGATCTGCTTCACTTTCATCTCTGTAGTCAATAAAAGTACCAGTGAGATGTTAAGATCAGCTTAATGCACTGTATATCTTTCCTTAATAAAAACTGGATAAGAGTTTACTCAAAAGAAAACCATTATTAAAAATTCTTGATACAAGCACAAACATGGGTGTGTGATTATGAAGCTTGTTTTGCAACCACGTAATTTCAGGTTCAGTTCCACTGCATGGTACCTTGGGCAAATAATCTTCTACTATAGCTCTGGGTTGACTAATGCCTTGTGCATATGCATATATATATATATATATATATATATATATATATACACACACAACCCATATCTGTCTATCTCACTCTATATACCCACATGGACCATTTTCATATTAGCTAACCACTTAACTTTATTCTTTCAACATGAACTTACAGCTTGGGTCTACCTGGAATTATTTATACCTAACAGCCTATACCTTCACGGAAGTATGGACCAACCTACATACCCTCTGTAAGAAGATGAGTTGTAAACTTTATTCTCCTGTCTGCATTCTTCTATCTACTGTTTTATTCTTTATTCTTCTATCTACTATTTTATTGCTTATAAACTGTGAATTTCCCTGTCTAGATCTTTCATACATACTGGGCTTGTCTCTGATAATGGAATACCCAGTGTATGGACATGCTAGCCTATCACTTGGGATATGCCAGAAACAGCTGTAATATTTCAAATTCACCTTACCCTAATTAAATATTCTAAATGACTTGAGATACCTGTCCTGCCTTGGTTCTTGTTGTCCTTTGTCCTCTAACATATTATATATATATATAAATGAGAAACAAAGATGTACAGGTGTCAGTTCATTACAGCTGTTTCAAGTGACTCCTTTAATTGATTAATGAAAACATTACATCATTGAAGAGAAACCATTTTCAACAGATGACTACACGGACTTCAAATACAAAGGGCAAACCAACTGTTTTAACATATTTGTATCACCAGCAGAGCTCAAATATTTACATTGATTCTGCTGGTATATCTTTGGCAGAATGAGTTTAGAAAATAGTCTACGTAGTGTCAAAGCTACTAGAATTTAGTGGTTAGTAGAAGTTATGGGGGTGGGGAGGAATAATTGAGAGTAGTGACCTAGTTACCTACACTTTGAAGACAATAGGGGGAATGTAGTCTTCAATCATCCAAAATTAAATCTTTTAGGAGTTGTAGCTGTATTCTAGACAAAGGTGATAAATTAATTAATATCATGACAACCTACTAGACTATCTAAGTACTGGAACATTATATCCAGCTTTTCTACAACAAAAGGTAAGGCTTGGGGTGGTAAAAAAGGGGAATGCCTGATGGGGAAGGGGTGATAATTGGAAGAAAGAAGGATAAGAACTAATGATACTTATTTTGATTGTCATTTTAAAGGGGAAGGTAATGAAAAACTAAAGGAATATGTATTAGAAATTAGGGGTGGAAGATAAGTTCAGAGAATAAGGAAAGGAGCACATTGTAACTTGGCATATTTATAATGTTAAGCAAAATATAATTAAATATATAGATGAAGGCTAGAAGTTACACTTAAAATTTTGATAAGATATAAGAGAAATATTAAGATTTTTCATAAATGTAGTGTAAATTAGATTGATCTAGCAAGGTGCCTTAATTTAAGTACCTAACTCAAACAAATCTTAATTATATTTTATATGTGTGTGTGTTTGTCACCCTCCCCATCACTTGACAACTGGTGTTGGTTTGTTTACATCCATGTAACTTAGTGATTCAGTGAAAGAGACTGATAGTACCAAAACTTCTCTAAAAAGAAAAAAATAGGAAAAAAGTGCTGGAGTCAATTTGCTTAACTAAAATCTTTCATAGTAGTGTCTCAGTATGGCTGAAATAATTAAAAGGAAAAGATACATCATCTAGCCAACATTATGGGACTGCTGTGCAAAAGTAGTTCAACAATCCCCTCTTACACACAGAGGCAACATGAAACTGAATATATTTCTCTTCCTTTATGTATGAAATGATGAATGATCTGTTTTTACAATCATTTAACATGGTTTGGATTGCTCCACCAAAATTTCAATACTTGCAAGAATGGAAAACAATAACAAGAAGAGACTATTATAAAAATAGATTTCACAGTTTATTCACTGATATGGATGTTTGCAATGAAATAGATTATGTGAAAGATTCCATTAATCCTATCTGTTGGGTTGAACGTGATGAGGAACAGCCAGGACAACAGTGTAAGGTTTCATGAGCAAACAAGTCACAATCTATACAAAAGTTCTGGTCACATTTGGTACAAATATATATCTAAAAAAGGTACAAAAAATAATGTAAATCATACAGTGTACATAAATCACACACACACCATCCTTCATCTCACTTTACATCCTCTATTCATGCTGGCATGGACTGGAGGGATCATTATGGTCCAAGCTAGTTCCAAGTTAATGCTCTTGTACAAGAGGCAAAAGACTGTGTTGTCCAAATACATTTCATTTTTGGCTTGATTTCTATGGTTTCCTGTTGAAACCATTTTATAGAGTGCATTTTCTTATGGCACCAATACTAAAAAGTTTGTCAGATCACCAACAAAACTAAAGGATCCTCTCAAGATGATACTGTTTCTGCTCATTTACCAACCACTTTACAGAGTGTACTGGGAGTATTTTATCATGGCATTAGTACTAGTAAGATTGCTTGTACCTAGTAATATTAAAAAGTCTTTGCTACTCAATGATATGTTTGTTCACTCAACACAATGTGACAGAAGATGGTCAGGGGAGACATAAATGACAGAAATACCAGCATGGAAGTACTGAAGGGTGATCTCATGACACTGAACCTTTTGGAGGAAATGATAAAGGACTGAGATATCTGGCACCTTGCTGTACTTGAGAAGACCCATCCTTCATAGTAAAAGTGTTAAAGCTGCTCCCACTGATGAAGAGGATTAGCCTGCAAGAGTCCTGTGCCAGTGCCTTGTAAAAAGTACTTGTGCTGGTACCACGTAAAAGCACTCATGTCACTACCACATTAAAAGCACCCATTATACAATGTAAAGTGGTTGGTGTTAGGAAAGGCAGCCAACCATAGAAACCAAGCCAAATCAGACTGGAACCTGGTGCAGCTCTGGTCAGACCATCCAACCCATGCCAGCATGGAAAATGGACATTAAGAGATGATCATATATCTATTCATTTTCTTCAGCTAGCTTGAATGGAATAGTTTTCCTGTGAAGTTTTACATTTGAAACATTTTTATACTGATGGATTATAGCTTGAATGTAACCCCCACCACTGTTAACCACTCAACTGTAAAGTCGGAATGGAATTTCTTGTCACCCAGGCAAACTGAGGTAATTAGACTTATATGTTTCCAAACAGAGTCTTAACACAATTGCTCGATGAGTGAGGTATGTTACGTTATCATACACAAGTGTAAGAGAATATATATGTAACTGCTCTAGTATGTACATATGAACATTCTAACAGTGTTATTAAATTTTTAGGAATAATTTAGATGTTAGTGATAGGGGACTTATTCTGTAAAATAATAAAATGAGCATCAGTAGAATAAGTGTATGGTAATAATGCTTTTTATAATTTGTTAGTTTCAGAGGGAAGGGTAGTAAACTTCTTTAAGCCTGTCTATTCAATTTCAATTGGTGTATATTAGTGGTTGAATGTGTATGGCTCAGTGGTTCGAGTGTTGGGCTCATAATCATGAGGTAGTGAGTTCGATTCTTGGACAGGCTGTGTGTTGTGTTCTTGAGCAAGATACTTTATTTCACATTGCTCCAGTTCACTCAGCTGTAGAAATGAGTTGCGACATTACTGATGCGAAGCTGCATCAACCTTTGCTTTTCCCTTGGATAACATCAGAGGTGTAGTGAGCGGAGGCTGGTATGCATGGGTGACTGTTGGTCTTTCATAAACAACCTTGCCTAGACTTGTACCTTGGTGGGTAACATTCTAGGTGCAACCCCATAGTCATTCATGACCAGGGATGGGTGTCTTTATTCTTTTTATATTAGCGGGTGGCAAGAAAACATAAGCTAAAAAGGGGACAGAATAATTGAGTAAAGTGTTTGTGAAGGATTTGGAAGGTAAGATCAAATGAAACTGATAAGAGGAGAGGCAAACGTGTTTAGTAGATAATGACAGAGAATTAGCAAGTTATGAAAAGAAGCTGTTGTAATAGTGGAAGAAAAAAACAGTGACACAGTGCTTCTTAATAAGAGGTTAATGATAAAAAGTATAAGTGAGTGCAAGCATGGAATAGAGAAAAGAACAGGAAAATATTTAAGCAGGTTTACTCACATTTTTTTCTTTCAAAGAAATCTGACAACCATAGCAAAATCTGAAACAAACATTAAAGCAAATGGAAAGTTATAAATGAATTTTAAATCTTAAATATTCCCAAAGAGTACTTTATATAAAGAGGAAAGCAAGTAGCTGGCAATGGATATGAAACAACTAAAACTTACAGAAAAGCTGAGAAATGATAGTGAGTAAAAATAAAGATGAAATCCTTTAGAAATGATCCAATCTATACCAACAATAGGAGTAGAAGCAAAAACTCCCAACAATAACAAGGATATTGATAGACATAATAAGAGAGACTTTTAAAAGGAAATTATATTGAGCAGACTAGAGTAACCACATAGAGGTACCTTTATGAAGTGATATTTACATGTTAAGGTATGTGGATGTCAGACTATACACAGGGAGATTACTATTCTATATGGTGCAAAAAATGTTAGTGAATAGTGAAATTTAGATAACTTTCTGTATTTTAATCCATGAACATGGCTGTGAGGTTAAGAAGTTCACTTTGCAACCAGATGGTTTCAGGTTCAATTTCACTGCATGACACCAAGAGCAAATGTCTCCAATTATATCCCTATGCCAATCAAAGCTTTGTAAATGAATTTGGTGAATGGAAACTGAAAAGAAGCTTGTTGAAGATATATGCGTTTGTGTTTCTCTCTCCTTGTTTATACATCATACTCTCCTCTCCATCTTCCATGTTATTTCCAGAGAAGGGTCAGCATTGTTGTTTTGTAACAGTTGTTTCATGTTGACTTTCCTTTTCTTTTCAAGATTTCCTCTTATATTTTTTTCCCACTTCAATGCTTTCTTCAACAGTTATTAACTTTCTCTCAGTAACCATTACTTTTTCTTCTTCACATGATGAAGTGGTACTTCATGCAGCTATTTGTTGGCTTGTTTTGAAAATTTGGCATAAAAAAATTTCTTTTGCCATTCCCAGAATTTTGATTGATGACACTCTGGAAATGTATTTAATGCCCTTGCTGTTCCCCTGGCAGGTCTATTACTTTCTTTTCTTGTCCAGTCTTTCAAATTCTTCAGGGCAAAACGCTTTGAAGTGATTTTTACTACAGCAAATATAGCAGCTAAGCCTTGTGCTCTTTATCGTCAATCTCATGTCTTGTCTTGACACCCTCAACTAGCCAGTCCTGGTAAGGCTGTGTGGTCATAGGCAGTCATTAGAACTTACAAATCCATTTTGACACTGCACTGACCACATGTTGCCTCTTTTTAACTCTCTTTAAACTTCTTGCCTAAACTGCAATATAAAGTGATGGTCAACCACATATATACATCAATTCCAGTGTCTCTCATCATCACTCTTGTATTTTTTAGTCCCCTGTATTGAGACACAAATGTATGGGTGGAAGCATGTCCAACAATTTCAGCCTGCATTTTGGATGAGTCTTTGGTTTTCAAAGTGCAGCAAATTGTTTTCATTTTCAGTTGAGAAGATTTCTTCCGAAATTGTAATTTCTGTCATCAGGGTAGATTTAGTCCAGTGCTATCTTTTCTAAAGCACAATCTCTGTTGGAAAAAATCATGTAACAAAGAAACAATGTTTAATCATACAAAATTTTTTCAAGTATTCTTCTTTGGAACAGTCTTAAGTCTAAAGCATTCGTTTGTTCTGTTTCTCATTGAAGACAAGATTAGCTTTAACACAGATACTGTATGGCCAATTTAAAGTCAAATGTCAGAACTGTCTTCAAATTTCCTTTTTAGACTATTTAAAATATCTTTATCAATTAATTGTTCATTTATATGTTCCCTTTTTTTACTTCCTTTTTTCATTCATGTATTTTGTTGTTTGTGTGTTTTCCTTGTTAGCAGTTGCAAGGTTTTGTCCTATTGTGTATTTACAATTGGTGGCCATATTGAAAGTGAACAAGTCGTGCACTTAAATATGAAAAGATCTATAAAAATAAACTATCATTTTGATAGTAAGCTTTTGTCAGAGCAATATAATCCTTTTTAGCAAATACTCCAAAGAGAATTTCATTTGTTAATGCTATAAATATAGTGTAGCTTCAGAGCAAAAGAACAAACATGTACACTTTAGAGCCAATGATAATAATAACGGTTCAAATTTTGGCACAAGGCCAGCAGCCTTGAGGGGAAGGGGAAGCTGATTAAATTGACCCCAATACATTTTATCAGCCCCAAAAGGATGAGGGGCGAAGCTGACCCCAGCAGAATTTGAACTCAGAATGTGAAGATGGATGAAATGCAGCTAAGTATTTCACCCAGCATGCTAATGATTCTGCCAGCTGGCTGCCTTAATGATAATAATAATAACAGTGCCAATTATTGTTGGGTCCTTGGGAACAGTATTAGAAGGCATCAAGAGGAATATAAAGGAAATTAGAATAGAGTGCCCAGTAGAACTGTCACAAAAGGCTTGCCTCCTTGGCACAGCCAGAATAATCAGGAAAGTATTAAATTGCTGAAAAGAACAAATAGCATGGTACCGTAGACTGTAGGTAGTAAGCCCGCTATGCATGCAAGACTCCAGGAACTTCAACAAAACCTGTGATAAAGAGATAATAATTATGATAATAATAAACTTACTGAGGTTTATCACTGACAGCTTCTGTTGCTACTACTTCCTTAAAATTAGCAAGTGGAAATAAGTGATGGTATGAACGAGCCAAATGAGGGGCTGACACTAAAGTTAAAGCTGAAAATATATATGTTAAAAAGAATATCTTAATATATGGTGATATCCTAATTACATTAAAGAAACAAATGATTATGATTGTAATATGCCATTGTAAAAAAACTAATGAGTATCAATTTTCATTTGGTCTGAATTAAGTTTTCACTTGGCACTTTGAAAGAAACAAAAAATTCAAATTATATGAAGAACATCATCATCACAACTATTAACATTTTTTTCTGTTTTTCAGAAAATTACTTGGATTTTAAAATTTCTTGAATTTCATGATCAAAAAGAAAATCATTCATCTCAGATAGAATTTTAACTTGGGATGTCAGGACAATAATAGGAATACGTGCATTGTTAATTAGTATTTAATTTGATTCAGAATTCTGAGAGAAAATTTCACAATTTTGTCCCAGTTTTTGGTAAAAATCTAAATTATACTGACCACAAGCTTTGCATTCAACAGGAAGTTCACAATATTTACTTCTGCACTGTGGACAAAAATAACCACCACTACTGAAGTTTTGAGATGTTTTATCATCAAGGTGGCTAAAGGAAGAAAAGAAATATCAAATAATTCACATATATAAACAATCAAATCTATGTCAAGCCAATATCAAATCTATTTACACAGTCACTTAACCAGTTCCAAAAGAAGCCATATCTCCCACAGATTACATCCTAGCACCTTAAAGAAAGAACTCATTAGAGTAATACTTCTAGATACATTATGCCTGAAAAATAAATCAATAAAAATGTCAGGAGTAATGAAAATAATTGGAATGACTTTGATCATGTATCTGCTGAATCAGGGCTGACATGGGCACAACAACAGAATTCATACAGAAAATGATTTAATGTACTCGTAGTATTATACCATATGCAGTAAAGAATTAAAATTGTAATGTTTGTGTTTTCTATCTCACTTGTTAACCTACTTTTTCAGCTGATTCTTGAAATTTAATTCTTAAGAGCAATATAGCAATTCAATGACGACAAGCAGTAATTCAGGAATAAATTTGTTGCTCAATTTAACACCACTAACTGGCTCTTGGCTGATTTAAGAAGAGCATAGACTGTTGTAAGCTTTCAGGTCATATCTTTGGTTCACTCTTGGAGACCTTGGAAAGGTGTCATTGGTACTCTCTTTGTTTCTCAGACAAAATCATACCAAAAATATAATTAAAGAAAGAAAACAAATGTATTTAAAAGTTGATGGCTATGAAACTATTAAAGTCTGTAGAGAAGGACTAATAGATTTTATGTCTAGAAAGTTTTGTGAGATAACACTATCAGATCAAAGATGTGACTAAGACATCATCATTTAACGTCTGTTTTCCATGCTGGCATGGGTTGGATGGTCTGACAGGAGCTGGCTAACTAGAAGAATACACCAAGCTTCACTGTCTGTCTTGGCATGATTTTTTTGGCTGGATGCCCTTCCTAATGCCAAGCCACCTTACAGAGTGGACCAAGTGCTTTTCATGTGGCACCAGCAAAAACGTGGATTTGTTCGCAAATTAAGTTGTAAAAATAATGGACATGGTACTGCCATCAGCACTACTGAGATTAAGACAAATGAAAAGAATTAACTCGAGTTTGTAAGAACACACTTTGTGTAGTTGGTAAATGTTGTTTACATATCTGGAATGGGTTTCAACACACATTCTAACCAGTATCCTTAAACACATTCTAACTGGTATCCCCAAACAAGCTCCCCACATATTAAGCAAGCTCTTAATTAACAACACTATATAATTCTTGACCTAATGTCTAGTGGTACTTCTTTCCACTGTTATTACTACTGCTTCTAATTCCTGCAACTTCCTAAATAGTGGTATACCCTACCCTCATATAAACTCAAGCAGTGCACTCATCATCATCATCATCTCTGGGTTGTCTTATCATTAAAACCTTGCATTAAATAGTAAAATTTATATAAATATACTGAGTACATGAGTGTAGCAAGAATTTCAACAGAGTGGGGGTCTCTCAGTTATTAAAATGGATCCACTATCTAATTTATGCTTGTGTACCCAAGAAGACATGGGACAAAATTTTGAAGGCTGATCTCAAAACGTTGAACCTCATGAAGATGACAGAGAACTAAGGTATGTGGCACACTGCTATACTTGAGAAGACCTGTCCACAACAGAATTGAGCTCCTAAAACCAAGGTGCCACATAAAAAGTGTGGGTGTAGGTGCTGGTGCCATGTAAAAAGCACTCAGTACACTCTGTAGAGTGGTTGGCATTAGGAAGGGCATCCAGCCATAGAAACCAAGCCAAAACAGACTATGGAACTTGATGCAGACCCTAACCATACCAGTTCCTAGCAAGCTGTCCAACTCATGCGAGTATGGAAAACAGACATTAAACGATGATGATGTACATGTATGTTCATATAAAATACACATAGATAGCCCAAGAATGAAGTTGAAGAGGGGGTATAAAAACTTGTTGAAGCCCCACTGGCTTTATATGTGTAGCACAATAATGAGAAGGTAACTTCTGAAATTATAAATTGTGCGTAAATTAATTAAAACAAGAAAGTGAGCAATGCTACAAGGAGTGACTTTGTCCTTGACAGAATGGTGACAGCCCTGAGCATGTTTTGATAAGAGCCCACTTAACAAAAGTGAAACGCATAATCTTGTACTCAACATAAAATGACTTGAGACACACAACTTTATTGTAAATAAACCCTGAACTGGGTGGTAACTTGAAATAAGGGCTACATAAAAATATGTAGGGATCTGTTCTTTGGGAAAACAAAATGGTAATGTCCATGCTAACATAATTAATAGTGTGGGTCAAAATATCTAAATTAAAATTATTTTCATAATGAGGAGAAAGAATCTGGAGAAGGCTATATTTTAATGATGAGATCTAATAATACTGAAACATATCCTGAGTTTTCACTGTTCTTCCAACATCAGACTGACACCCCATTACATTATATGTATAAAGGATTCTTTCAGTTTCTGTCTACCAAATCCGCTCACAAATCTTTAGTCAACTGGGTGCTATAGTAAAACATAACCAAGGTGTCACACAATGGAACTGAACATGAAACCACATGGCTGTGTAGAAAACTTTTTAAATAGATAGCCATGCCTGCAGCTGTATCTATGTAAGTATGCATGCATACATGTACGTGTATCTGTGTGTCCGTGTATATATCAGAGAGGAATGAACAGAGCCCGTGTACTGAAAAAAACCCCAAAAGAAAACCCTTATAGCCTTATAGCACTTGGTTTTGTATAAGTTATGTCTCTTCATGGTAAGTTTACTTTGTATTTTATGTCATGAGAATATGTATTGTTACAGCACAATTTTTCAAGAAATTCTAACAGTAAATTTATTGTAAAACAATGCTGGAGAAGAACGATAATGTGAAGAATAGATATCAGCATTTGGATAAGGTCAAGTTGTTTAATTGAACAGATCTATAACCAAAGGTGTTTTAGCTATGACCCCCATTGATTTTTGCCAGAGATAATACTTAGGACTACATTATCCAACATGCTGTCATTCTTTTAAGACCACAGAGCCTGATGTGAAGACCTGGCTACTTCCAGCAGGTAGAGCAATAGTATAAAAGCTCTCTTGATAACTCAAGATTAAGAAGTGTTGTAAATAGTGAATAGAAATGTAAACTTAAGGTATACTGAAACAAACAAGCTAAATACACTGTTTACTTACCACATACACATTGACGGTCTGTCTTCTTTATCTTTGTCCATAGACTGTTGATGATGTGGGAAACCTATAGAATAATACAATGTAACTGTACAATCTTAATGATATAAAATTGTGTTTACTGTTTACAATATATAAATAACTGTTTATGTAATCATGTACAGCTATTAGCTTTGTGAGAAAAAAAGTCTTCATATTATCTGGGATAATAGGTAAGTTAGTGTTTAAACGCAGGTGGTAAAATAAGGGTTCCAGGTTCAATTGCTGACTCATCAGGAAAATCAGCTGGAGAGTATTAGAGAGAATATCACTCAAAACATTGTGTCAGAAACATAACCAATATGAGGAAATAGTTTAAAAGAAAAAAAACAGGCATAGCAAAAATCATACACCACATAAAGCAGAACTACCATGACAAACAACTGTTATAGTGAGTGTTGCAATAACAATACTTCAATACATCCACATTTTAGTTAAGTTTCCTGTTTACTTGGTATAGAAAATATTATTATAAAAAGGGAATACACATTTACAAGATATATCTATCATTTGGCAGCAAGTTGAAAGTTTACTATGAATACTTGGCAAACTTGAGAATAAGGATCTCAAATACAGTAATAATACATATCATGTGCACCTGATTGATCACAGACTAGATCAACTTACACAATGAATACAGGTAGACCTAAATTAGAATTTTGAGCCAAAATTCTTAGGGTTGTAATGAAAAAAAAAAGAGAAATCTTATCAACCCTTTGTCTGTCCAAGGCATTCTCATAGGTTTGCCCTAACCGTCTATGCTTGTTTCCAGACTTTTAATTAGCTTTTGTCTCATATGTTCTGAGTAATATAAAACTTTCATTTTATAAACCGGAAGTTACTCTAGTGGTTGAAAAATGTGTATCATATATGATGCATGGAGGCAGAGGGTTAAAATTTGAGAGGAATCAACAAAAAAAGGAGAAAAAGTATAAAACGTTTTACCCATTCTGATGAGAGAGGATTCAGTGTTTCCCTGAAAAAATATAAACACAAAAGATCAGAGGATGAAAGGAAATATATGGCATGGTAATCTTTTGAAAAAACATAAATGCTCATTGTTTATATTCATGAGCAAACTGCAACTGGTGGGATTTCTGAATGGCTTGCCTAAATGAAAAATTAATTAAAAATTTTTTAGTAGTCTAGCCTGCCTGATGATGAACCATGTTTCTTGTAGCCTGATTCTCAGAAAAAGGTTGCCTATACCTAGTTTATTATTTAGTAATTAATATACAATCAAATAAAGGCAACAAGCTGGCAGAATCGTTAGCATGCTGGGCAAAATGCTTAGCAGTATTTCATCTATCTTCATGTTCTGAGTTCAAATTTCACTGAGGTTGATTTTGCCTTTAATCATTTCAGAGTCGATAAAACAAGTACCATTTGAGCACTGGAGTCAATGTAATCAACTTATCCCCTACCCCAAAATTGTTGACCTTGTGCCAAAAATTGAAATCGATATACAATCAAATACTTTCTTAGGTAATTATATTATATTCCCTACAATATTTTCTTTTTCCTGATGGATAAAGATCCACTAAAAAAACAAAAAAACAATATACTACTGTAATATTAAACATAGACTGTAGTGATATTAAATCATTGAAGAAAGTGATGGTCAAAAATGTGGAAAAATAGCTTGATGTATTTTAAATCCCACTAAATAATCAAAAAGTAATAGAACATTAGTAAATGCCACAATTTATAACTAAATCTAAATGAATATATATAATAGAAGGGAATCATTGTGTCTCTATGAAATAGGAACATAAAAGTTGTACATGAATGTCTTGATTACTTACTGATGCAGGAGGAGGTATAACATGTCCATTTAATAAGTCCTTAAAATGAGATTCATCCAGGATAATTCGATAGTCTCCTAAATGGAAAAATATTTGTGTCACATGAACTTTGAGATAGTTAAAAGAGACAGAGACAGAACTGTTGATCCTTTTTTTTTTTGTTTGTTCTAGATTGTGATAATTTCATTTAAGTTGATGATAAATTGTGTCGTTTTACTATCATGTATATAGTTTTTAGGATGGCTTTTCCAGCTTAGAAATACTACTATCTTGCTAATGTATGTTGTAATTTATAAAAGATAGTAATAATGCAAAGTTTTTCATGAAAAATAGAACTACCAGCAGGTAAATGTATCATGATTATAATTTTATTTTAATTTTCAGCCATGTATGAAATGTATGAGATGTATAAAATGGATGATAAATTCCAGTAATTATATAAATATTTGTATCAACCATTGCTAAATAAACTATATTTTTTTAGCCAAGTTGTATCTTCAGCTTATCTTTTTCTGGCAAGATTTACCTTTTGTTTCTGCAGTAAGCCTTCTGCAAACTCTCACTTCAGCTGATAATCCAATCACAGAACACCTGATAGAACTTTCTTTAACTGTCTGCAATAAATATCAACAGAAAATTTAGAAATAAACATTTTTTTATCCTTCTAAGAATAATTCTTATTCTAAAATATTTAAACTCATTCAACAATTAACCTCAACTTTTTTCATTTTATTTACACATCATTTTAATTAGATTATTTCCCAATTTCCTATAAATGCTATAATATTTGTTGGAAGCTTCTTAATGTATTTATTATAAAATGTCAGGACTTAGCTTCCATCAAATACTCTTATAGGTGCTACAATTTTACAGATACACAAAGTTCCAGAGTTAAGTTGGAACTAACAAACATTATTTGAATTGAAAGGTTCAAAATTTGATTGAGAAAAAAAAAAAAAAATCCAAAACAAGAGAAAAATTGGCAATATTTTCTTTACCAAATTGATTTCTTAAATTTAAATAATTCAATGCAGTAAGATAATTCAGTAGAGAATGGTCCTATTTTGTAAACATTCTCGTCATTTTTCTATTTGTAACCAGAATCCTTCACAAACAGTATGACTGAGCCAATACAGCAAGTGTATGTTTAAACTGTCAAATTTTACATACAAAGAATAAATGAGCAAAGTAAATCTTGCCTGAAATTGAACCTAGTACATTTGCTCAACATAATGACCAATAAATTAATCACTATATCAAAGTGATTCTGAGGAGAGAACAGTGTGGGTAAGTAGAGGTTGTAAGAGTCTGTAAGGAGAATTAGGGATGGTTAAAGAGGGGTGATGAGAGACAGGATTACATTCTACCAAAGTATTACAGAATTAAAATTTTACTAAAAGTAAAATGAATAAGAACATACTTTTATTGTATTAAGAATGTCTCCAGGATCACATGTGGTTAAACTACCAAAAATAATAAGAATTTCTCTACTGGCATGACTAGGCATCTGTCTGAAAAAGAAAAATAAGAAGAAATATTAACTACTTCCTAACTTTAGTAAGCCATAAAAACACAAACAAGTTTTATGCATATATCATCATCATCATCGTTTAACGTCCACTTTCCATGCTAGCATGGGTTGGACGATTTGACTGAGGACTGGTGCAACCGGATGGCTACACCAGGCTCCCTACTATATATTTGTGAAAAGGGCGGACGTTGTCTCACAAGCAGTTGTGCAGGCAAAAGTCTTAGTAAATGTGGTCAGACTGACCTGAAAATTTGCACATCTATGTTAAAAGTGGTGGGGAGTTTGCATGGCAACATTGAGTTTGCTCAATTGAAAGGCGTGGCCTCTAGGGCAAAATTCCTCATCTTTAAAATGTGGCCCGAGTAGACCCGAATGAAATCGGGTTATAATACTAGTATATATATATATATATATATATATATATATATATATATATATACACACACACACACACACATATTAGTTACATATTAAAATTTTAAGAAAATGAAAATGTAAAATAATTATTTGCATATAAAAAAACAACTTCAATAGATCATTATTTTAAAAAGATTTTAGAGGCATGGTTATATGGTTAAGGAGCTCACTTTGTAGTCACATGGCTTCAGGTTCAGTCCCATTGCATGGCACCTTGAGCAAGTCTCTTTTACAATAGCCTCATGCTGACCAATATCTAGGGAGTAAATTTGGTAGATGGAAACTGTGCAGAATCTCATCATGTGTGTGTGTGTGTTTGGCCCCACCCTCTACCACTTGACAACCAGTGTTGGCTTGTTTATATACTTGTAACTTAGTGGTTCAGCAAATGGAACTGATAGAATAGGCACCAGATTTAAAAAGAAAAAGAAATGAAGCACTGGGGTCAATTTGACTAAACCCTTCAAGGCAGTGACCTAGTATGGCCACAATGACTGAAATAAGTGAAAGAGTTAAAAAGAAAAAAGAAAAAAAAGAAGTGCTTTATGATACTAATATGAAAAGTGTTGGCTTAATAGGATGTTAGTATGGACTGTTTGAGTGGCTCTGCTTGTTTAAAGCAGCTAAATTCAATCATTCATATGTGAAATGAAAATGGCATCTCTGATTAACTTTGCACAGCACCTTGAGCAAATCTCTGTTACTACAGCTCTGAGCCAATTAAAGCCTTGTGAGTGAATTTCATAGATGGAAACTGAAAGAAGCACATCATGTGTGTGTGTGTTACATTTATACCCTATGAAAGTCATGAGCTATGAGCAGTGTAGTGGCCATTTCTCCTGTCAACTAACAAATTGTCTACTTGCTTCATGCTTTCAACGTAAAGGAGATCCTTTACCTGAAAAGCAAATAAGGGTTAGCAACAAGAAGGGTATCCAGCTATAAAACAATACCTTCATCATCATCAACATTTAATGTCCGTTTTCCATGCTGGCAAGGGTTAGATGGCATGACAGGAACTGGCAAGGCCAGGGGCCACACCAAGTTTCATAGTCTGTTTTGGCTTGGTCTCTATGACTTGATGCCCTTCCTAACACTGACCACTTTACAGAGTGTATTGGGTGCTTTCAAAGTAAAGGAGATCCTTTACCTGAAAAGCAAATAATGGTTAGCAACAAGAAGGGTATCCAGCTATAAAACAATACCTTCATCATCATCGTGGCCGTTGCCAGTACCGCCTGACTGGCTCCTGTAGGATTTTCGAGCGAGATCGTTGCCAGTGCCCCTGGACTGGCTTGTGCGGGTGGCACATAAAAGACACCATTTCGAGCGTGGCCGTTTTCGTGCGGGTGACACGTAAAAGCACCCACTACACTCTCTGAGTGGTTGGCGTTAGGAAGGGCATCCAGCTGTAGAAACTCTGCCAAATCAGACTGGAGCCTGGTGTTGCCATCCGGTTTCACCAGTCCTCAGTCAAATCGTCCAACCCATGCTAGCATGGAAAGCGGACGTTAAACGATGATGATGATGATGATGATCATCAACATTTAATGTCCGTTTTCCATGCTGGCAAGGCCAGGGGCCACACCAAGTTTCATAGTCTGTTTTGGCTTGGTCTCTATGACTTGATGCCCTTCCTAACACTGACCACTTTACAGAGTGTATTGGGTGCTTTTTATGTGGTACCAGCACCCACACCAATGCTTTTTATGTGACACATTGGTTTTAGGGTCTTAATTTTGTTGTGGTGGGCAGGTCTTCTTGTAGAAAAACAGATATAAAAGGAACAAATTTATTTTCTAAAATACCCTAATTTTTTGCACCAACAATGCACAATAATGTACATTTACTTAATGATTCTCTCGTAACAGTGAAAATTAAGCTTTATTGAGAAGGTCTAATAAGATCAAAACGTGCACAGAGTTATCTCTTATGCATGGAATAATTAAAATAATATAAATCACTGAGTGATGCTGCTTTTTTCTCACCATATATTCTCCTATTAGCTTTTTAATAGCCAATGTATTAAATATATTAATAATAACTTAACTATTTCTGAAAAATAATTATTAACAACAGAAGCAATATTTATACCAAAAGGCAACATTTATATCCAACTTAAGGTGGCAAGCTAGCAGTACTGTTAGAACACCAGTAAAATGCTTAGCAGCATTTCGTCTGTCTTTATGTTCTGAGTTCAAATGCTACTGGGGTCAGCTTTGCCTTTCATCCTTTCAGGGTCAATAAAATAAGTGTCAGTTGAGTACTCCCTCTCCCAAAATTTGAAACCGATATCTATAATCAACTTACACACCATTGCGTCCATATGAGGTCCTCTTATGGTGAATACAGCAGTATTGAGCATTCTAAAAAATATCCATGTTAAGTTGGATATAAAGAGTGCCTTTTAAGTATTTTCAATTAGACTAACTGAACCAAATAGTATAATACCTTTTACAAGTATAGGTAACTGCCACTGAATTGTTAGGTTAAGTTACAAGTTCAAATCCTACCATAAGCATTGAAAACAAATATCACAATTCAGAATTGATTACTTGTGTAGAATACATATTCAAAACAATACAAGCTTATATCCATGTAATGTAAATGAGTAGGTAAAAATTAGTGTAAATATGATCACCAATTTATATTTAACCCTTCAGCATTTAGATTACTGTCAGAGGTCATGCTTATTCAGGTTGTTTTAAATCAACCATGCATTATCTCACAGCTCTGAGATTTTAAGGATGCAATTGTTTATTTTTAGAATGACATAGTAAGGTAGATGTGAGAGGCCAGAGTGGCCTGTTTGAACATAAAGCAGGTAGAATGCTTATTTGGGCTGGACATGACAGGTTTAAATGCTAAATGGTTAAAAGAAATTTACTCTCTTGATAATTGTGAACACTATCTTAAATATCAATCATTAAAATATTTTAGATTTACTTTAGTGTTTGTGCTGCCATTTCAATCGAGTTCTGTAGAGAAGGTTCTCCTTGACATGGATTTTTACTAACAGCAACCAGTGCTGCAACATGACGTCTTGGGTTACCTGAGTGTCAGAACAAATCAAATAAAAATGAACACATTAAATGAAAATGTCACAAAGCTTAAACCCTTTAGCATTCAGATTATTCTGTCAAATATTTATTGTTTTGAATTAACCATGCATTATCTTGTAGCTTTAAGATTTTGATGATGTGATTATTTACTTTTAGAATGACTTAATAGGGTAGGTTTGAACATAAAACAGGTAGAATATTTGGGCTAGGTATAAGCTATTTTAAATACTAAATGGTTAAAGTTTATTAGCTCTATATGAATATATTAAAAAGATTTAGTTATTTACAACTTAATTTACAAATCTTTTTATTATAGTCAATGTACATGGAAATGAGGACAATTCTTACATTACATATTAAGAAAAATAACAAAATGACAAAAAAGGTTACTCAATATGAGGATTTTCAACCAATTCATGTAAATATTTTAATATTCAGAATCCATCATGATCAATAGAGGTAAATTAGTGTAAAATGTTAATTAGTTAAAAAATGATGTTGCTTGATTACTGACAATTAATTTAAAAATTCACTATAGTCATCAGTGAATTTTCCTGTGCCTTAAGGCAATGCATATTTTATCAATTCTCTATATTAAGCAAGTTGAAAATGTGCCATCTCACCATTTCAGTAATAGAGAGTTTAGCTATAGAATTATTTATGCCAATTCATATACAGGGTGGGCCAAAAGTCACATACCAAAACATTTGACACTTTATTTATACTACGTCATTATTATTATTAGTATTCATTTAGTTCATCATGTATAAGTATGTGTGTATTCATCATAATTAAATATGAAGTGTTGCTTTTGAAATGTGCAACATATATTAATCTTGGTGTGTGACTCTTGGCCCATCATGTACATAAAAGTCAACATAAAAAATGGTTTGCAATAATTAATGACATTACTGAGGTTATAATTACAAAACTATCCTGTCTCAAACAAAACAGCTCAACATTATTCTGTATTTTTGAGATGAGGAATCATGTACATTATTTACAATGGATGGATAAGTGTCTTCATCTTGTTTGTTGTTATCACAACGTTCTGGCTGATGTACGCTCCAGCCTTCAATAGGCGTAGGAGTGGCTGTGTGGGAAGTAGCTTGCTTACCAACCACATGGTTCCGGGTTCAGTCCCACTGCGTGGCACCTTGGGCAAGTGTCTTCTACTATAGCCTCGGGCCGACCAAAGCCTTGTGAGTGGATTTGGTAGACGGAAACTGAAAGAAGCCTGTCGTATATATATATGTATATATATATATATATGTGTGTGTGTATGTCTGTGTGTTTGTGTTTGTCCCCCCCAACATTGCTTGACAACCGATGCTGGTGTGTTTACGTCCCCGTAACTTAGCGGTTCGGCAAAAACAGACCGATAGAATAAGTACTAGGCATCCAAAGAATAAGTCCTGGGGTCGATTTGCTCGATTAAAGGTGGTGCTCCAGCATGGCCGCAGTTAAATGACTGAAACAAGTAAAAGAGGTGTTCTGGTGGAATTTCGAACCCAACCCTTTATTTGACTAATGGGGTACACTGTTCTCATTCCTAAGGTATGCTGCTGATGTGATTTTTCAGTTGACATTATTTTTCAAGTCCCTGCCTGTGATTGAACTTAGTATCCGAGAGTGAGTAGCAATTATAGAGTGACTTTTAGGGCTTATAAACCAAGTGAAATCAAAATCAAAATCACTGACGTGGCCGATGACAGTACTGTCTGATTGGCACTCATACCAGTAGAACGTTAGAAGCACATCTGATTGTGATAGTTGCCAGGGCCACAGATTGGCTCCCGTGTCGGTGGCACATTACTTTTTGAGCGTGGTCGCTACCAGAATCGCCTGACTGGCACCCGTGCCGGTGTCACATAAAAGCATCCACTACACTCTCGGAGTGGCTGGAGTTAGGAAGGGCATCCAGCTGTGGAAACTTTTGCCAGATCTGATTGGAGCCTGGTGCAGCCTTCTGGCTTGCCTGTCCTCAGTCAAACCGTATATATATCATCATCATCATCGTTTAACGTCTGCTTTCCATGCTGGCATGGGTTGGACGGTTTGACTGAGGGCTGGTGAGTCATATATATATATATATATATATATATATATATATATATATAATATATATATTATAGCCTCAGGTCAACCAAAGCCTTGTGAGTGGATTTCATACAGGGAAACTGAAAGAAGACTGTTGTATATATGTGTATATTTGTTTGTTTGTGTGTGTGTGTGTGTGTGTGTGCGTGTGTGTTTGTACTCACACCATTGCTTGACAACCGACGTCGCTGTGTTTATGTTTCCATAACTTAGCGGTTCGGCAAAAGACACTAAGAGAATAAGTACTAGGCTTACAAAGAATAAATCCCTGTGGTCAATCTTTTTCAATCAAAGGCAGTGCTTTAGCATGGCCACAGTCACATGACTAAAACAACTAAAATAAAAAAAAACTATGCCATTTTAATCCCAAGCAAGGTCGGGTATCTCTACTAGTGTATGGTAAAATGGAGACCACTTCCTGCTGTAGGATGAAGTTAAAATAATTGATAGAGAACATCTCTGGAAAATACAAAAATTAAAATAAGATGCACATATGCTAGGACACAATAACTTCCTAAGCAGACCTAGTGCAAATATGAATGTAATATGGCAACCAGTATTAAGAAAAGATAAAACACTAGGTTTACAAGCCCTAAAAGTCACTCTATAATTGCTCACAGGCACATAGCATAGTAGATAAGAGTGTGGGCTACTAACCTTCGGATACTAAGTTCAATCGCAGGGAGGGACTTGAAAAATAAAATCAACATATCTAGGAATGAGAACAGTGTACCCCATTAGTCAAATAAAGGGTTGAGCTCAAAATTCCACCAGAACAACTGATGAACAACAATCAAGATGGCCACTTATCCGTCTATTCTAAGTAAAACAGATCAAAATTAGAAATAAAGGCTCATCAACAAACCACCAAGTTCAGTAACTTTTTCAGCTCTTTTCTTTCGTGTTACAATAATACCAAGCTGACTAATAGGGTTTTGATCAAAGTATTCTTCAATGAAATTTTCAGCAAGCTGTAGAAAAGAAATAATTACTTATTTTATGAACAGAGAACAGTTATATAAATTAATCAATAAATGTATACAAAATAACAAAGCAACAATTACAATCCTCAGTATTGAAAAATCAATTCAGAATTGGTATTTATAGGATGTTTTATAAGGTAACTTGAATCTAAAAAATTAATTAGTGTTTCAAAAGTACAAAACAGGTAAGAGTGATTTTTCAGGTTAAAAGATTTAAACAGAAAGATGGCTTTGACAAAAGTATTCATTCATTCATAAAAATTCAATATTACTGGAGTAGACAGTAAACAACTTGGTTGAGCTCAGATGAGTTAATGTGCTCACTTAACCAGCACCATCTGGCATTCTTCCACTCAGCCTCTAAGCCTCACAGCAGAGGCTGGTTCAATGCAGTGTCACCACTCATGACTGTCTATGCAATGGTATTTCCCTGAGGCTTGGCCTCCAGATTAACAATAGACTTAAATCTTTTTGTTTCTTTATTTTCATGGCTTTACACTTAAGTTGTCTCCTAGCTAATCATTATGCATCCACTAGGTCATACTTCACTCATTCCTACTCTATCAGTGTTCATTTTATGCATTCATAGGCTTTCTTCCACTGATATATCAGCTCTCTTACACAGTCATCATACGTTTTCCAAATTACATATAAAAATATTTCTTGATTTCAGTTGAGTCAAAAAGAAGTCCCCTCCTACTTCTCTCTCCATATTTACCACACTACTCCTGAAACTGATTGATTGACTATCAGCTAACATTTCTCCTGTTGTCAGCCAATCTGTTTCGGCCACCAACACCATGAACTAATCATTTACTCAATCCTTGCTCCCTAAAGCAGTGTTACCAGAGTTTCCCTCCCCACCAATGCAGGATCTATGCCCACAATCTTCACAAGTCCTCTGTGACTGGTGAGATCAAAACAGGTTATATTCAATTTGAATACCTTAGGTCAATGCCAGCAGGAACTGCATTGGTGGGGAGGGAAACTCTGGTAACACTGCTTTAGGGAGCAAGGATTGAGTAAATGATTAGTTCATAGTGTTGGTGGCCAAAACAGATTGGCTGACAACAGGAGAAATGTTAGCTGATAGTCAATCAATCAGTTTCAGGAGTAGTGTGGTAAATATAGAGAGAGAAGTAGGAGGGGACTTCTTTTTGACTCAACTGAAATCAAGAAATATTTTTATATGTAATTTGAAAAACGTATGATGACTGTGTAAGAGAGCTGATATATCAGTGGAAGAAAGCCTATGAATGCATAAAATGAACACTGATGGAGTAGGAATGAGTGAAGTATGACCTAGTGGATGCATAATGATTAGCTAAGAGACAACTTAAGTGTAAAGAGACCACGGAAATAATTACTTATTAGAAATAAGAAATTCATGCGACATATCAGATTGTATGATTGTCATTGCTTGAGCAGACCTGTTGCATGGAGTAACAATGTAGTCAATTAGAAATTTAAAACTGTAACCCAGGGGCTAAGATACTTGGATAAGCACAGTTAGGGTCAAATTTCAAAATATGATCAACATTCAAGTCACATCTATGATTTTAAAAATAAGTTTTTTAAAGATGTTTAAAGATTTGAAATATGAGATCATATTAACAAAAGGAGTTTCTAGAGAAATATCTATGTTGAGCAGATTGAGTGACATAAAAAATATCTTGCTGGCTTGAGCTCAAATGTTCTGTAGGAAAATGGTGACAGTAGTCTGAGAAGATTTAAAAGCAAATAAGATAACTGAAGAAGTGGTATTCAACTTTGGAAAAGTAAAACAAATGGAACTAAAAACTTAATATAGACAGAGTTAATAACAATTTTAGCAGTTTAAATTTAGATTTTTAGTTTTGATTAAAGAATGTAGAAAAAGAATAATAATAAAACATACTTTGACAGTAGCTGCTAATCTGTTGGGTTTTAAATCAGGATCCACCATGGCTTCAGACATATCAATAATCAGAAACAAATGACGCATCTACAAAAAAAAAAAAAAAAAAAAAAAATTATCTTTTATTTTTTACTCATTTCAGTCATTAGACTGCAGCCATGCTGAGGCACTTCCCTGAAGAACTTTTAGTTGAATGTATCAAACCACAGTACTTATTTTTTTGAAGCCTGATACTTATTCTATTGGTCTCTTATGCTGAACTGTTAAGTTACAGGGATGTAAACACATTAGCTCTGGTTGTAAACACAGACACACACACACACATATATATATACTACAGGCTTCTTTCAGTTTCTATCCACCAAATCTACTCACAAGGCCAAGGCTTTGGTTGGCCCAAGACTATAGTAGATGACACTTGCCCAAGGTGACATGCAATAGGATTGAACCCAGAACCATGCAGTTGGGAAGCAAGCTTTTTACCACACAGCCATGCCTGAAAAAATATTCTTTTAAAAACAGATGTTTAATTTGAAAATGAGCATGTTACCAATGGGTTAATTTTCCAAAGAACAATCCTCTATATTGTCACCAGACATGCTAAAACTGCAGCCCAATTTCCTTCATACAACACACTAATATCTTTAAAAAAAAAAGGACACAGTGGATAATGTAATCCACAATATACCTGTCATCATCCTCATCATTTTAATGTTCACTTTTCTGCCACCCATTTTAGTTGTCTTTTATAACAAGCAGAGATAAGCTGTACTTAGCCTACAAATCATGTACACATGGCAACTAAGATATGCACTGCACTGTGTCTATAAAAAAAAAAGAAAGACAGGATGGTCTTATCTAGAAGGCCTTTAATTGTAGGTCAGCTAGATCAAGTGTCAGGCTGACTTAAGGTTAAACATCAACCTTTCCGACATTAACACCTACACTATTAAAAGAAATCAGTAGCTAAAAAGAAAATGCATTTTTCTTTCACTGCTAAATTTTTAGAAATGTATTGTTTTATAAAACTTAAAAATTCAATACTTGCAACAGTAGGAATAATAATACTTCATTACTTAATAATTAGCAAGTTTATTTTATTTTATGAAGATGCAATATAACCAGAAAGTTTTATTTCTTCCTCATTTTCTTTTCCCTTCTGTTGTTTGAACATTAATTACCTATCAATTCTAATTTTGATTTCTAATATGGCCAGCAAGTTATTGGGAAGGGATGTAGTCAGATCAACATAACACTTAACACTTTATTTTATCTGCAGATAGATGAAAGGCGAACTTGAAGTTATTGGGATTTGAACTCAGAATGTAAAGAGCCATAGCTAAATATCACAGATACTTTGCCCAAAGCTCTAATGATTCTGTTAATCCACCATCCTACTAATATTGGTTTCAAATTTTGGCACAAGGCCAGCAAGTCTGGAAGAGGTGTAAGTCAATTACTTCGACCCTAGTGCTCAATTGATACTTATTTTATCAACCTAGAAATGATGAAAGACAAAGTCGACCTTGGCAGAATTTGAACTCAGAATGTAAAGACAGATGAAATGCTGCTAAGCATTTTGCCTAGTGTGCTAATGATTCTGCCAGCTCATTACCTTGTTCAATTCTACTAATATTGAATTCTTATCAACTTGTAGAATATAAGTTAACCTTCAGAAGCACTGAAGTACTTTTCATTTAGCCTGTAAAGATATTGGAGCCACCAATGTCAGCAGTCAGCTGCATATCTTACTTAAGAAGACAATATGAGGGAACCTCTAACCAGTTGGTTGACCTGCTGGAAAGAGTAACCAAATCTCCAGCAAATCGCTCTCCACGATCTTAAAAAAGAGGAAAGCCATATTGGATATGTGCTTTAAAAAATATGGAATGGCTATGATTGGAACACCTTTGATTATAGGTTCACTGAATTAAGGCTTTGAGGTGCAGGCGTAATGATGACAAGTTGCTGTGATATTTAGGGAAAATTATTTCAAAGACTTTTGAAGTCAGTGTAAAGCTCATCTATTTTATATTGGAATTTATCCTGCTAGGATTTAAATACAAACAATAACTGAAAAATGTAATCCCTTTCATATAATGTACTCAACATGTTAAGGTAAATGAAGACCCCAAGTTTAAACTGAGGGTGTATCAAAATAAATATTATACAACACCTGTACTATCCAGATTAATAATAATAGTTTATTAAGCACTGAAGAATGACCTCCGGATGCTGAACCTTCCAGGCGAGATGACAAAGGACCGAGATGCCTGATGCCTTGCTGTACTCAAGAAGACCTGTACTACGAAGCAGAAGTGTTAAGACATGTTTCTAAGGTGGTGAAAAGCACTCATGATGGTGTTACATAAAAGTGCCTGTGTGGTGCCATGTGAAAAGCGCCCAAGCGGTGCTATATAAAAACACCCATGCAATGTCACATAAAAGTGCCTGTGCGGGGCACATAAAAGCACCCATGCAGTACAATGTAAAAGCACCCAGCACATTCTGTAAAGTGGTTGGACATCCAACCATAGAAACAATGCCAAATCAGACTGGAGTCTGGTGTGGCTACCCAGCTCTGGTCAAACCATCCAACCCATGCCAGCATGAACAGATGTTAAATGATGATGATGATGAATTTCTAATTTTAGGCCAATGCCTCAGATTTAGAGCTGATTAAACATAATGAGAATGGACATGATACTATAGTTAAGAAGTTGATTCCACAGTCATGCGATTCTGGGTTTTATCACACTACATAGCATCTTGAGTGAATGTCCACTACCAAAGCCTCTGGCTGATCTAAGCTTTGTAAATGAAACTGGAATAGACAGAACTCATGTGGAAGTCCACTGGAATACTTATACTCTTTTTAGGCGACGGATTTAGCAAATATTTGGACCAAATCTTCAGTTTGAGCATTTTCTTCTTCCCATCAGCCTGGGAAACCCTGCAAAAAGGTCTTCCTTCTCAGACTTAATCCATAGAATCTACTTTTTTAAAACATTATACATTATATATAAGCACAGGTGTGGCTGTGAGGTAAGAAGTTTGCTTCCTAACCACATGGTCCTGGGTTCAGTTCCCCTGTGTAAATACTAGGCTTTGAAAGAAAATAAGTACTGGAGTTGATTAGTGTGACTAAATTCCTCAATGTGGTGCCCCAGCATGGCTGCAGTATAAATTAGTAGAAGATTAAAGATTTATCACCCCTGGAAGATGAATAATAAGATAATCCTCGTACAGTTTGAAATTAGATTGTAAAGTGTTAAATTAAATACTGCAAATCTTTTAGTACACCACTTCATCCTTTCTGCTACTTAGCAAATAATTTAGAGCTAACCCTCACTAAAGTACTGATGGGTTGCTACGATTATTAAGATACACACTGTCATGTATTTAATACGGGTAATCACACAATTTCAGAATACTTAATAGTATATTAAAAAAGAAATCAATATTAAGGTAATCAAAAATATTTCCAGATTAAAACAGAAAAAAAAAAAAAAAATGGAACTACTGAAGGGAGATAACTGATGTAACTGTTATTTTAGCTTCGGGTCAGCCCTGATGGAGCAGACGTCTGATCAAAGATGTTCATGCTGTGACCATTCCATCATTTTATATATCCATGACCACATTTTCCAATGTGTTCTTCCTCTTCTTAAGATGGTAGATATGAGCTGAGGAGATTTTACTATTTCTCGCTGATCGAATGATTACATAGAGGCTTCAACGACTTGTAAAATATTTAAAATGTCTCCATTTGTAACATTCATATTAATAACCCTATTAATCAGTGTCGTATAATTCAGTTTAAAAGTTATCATACTGAGACCTAGTTTAAATAGTTTTGCATCATTTCAGCTGTTAAATTACTAATCTATAAGACTGAATCCATCAATAATTAGTACAAAGTTATAGAGTAGAGTCAATCTAAATTACAATATTTGACTTATTTATCAACCCACAAAGGAATAAAAAACAAAGTCACCCCCAGTAAGATTTGAACACAGAATGTAAAGAATTGTAACTAAATACTCCATAGTATTTCTCCAGTTTTGTAGTGACTCTTCTAGGCCACTATCCTAGAATTATTGATATCAATAAGTTATTAATAAACGAAAATTTATTTCAAATGATATTGAAAATTTCAAGCTGACTTACCATACCAAGACGAACATTACTAATACGCTCCAATAAGCGCCGACGCTTCGTTTTCTGAGTAATCTCATTAACACTAGCTTGTAATGAACCTGCTTCATCTTCTTTTATAGCCTCCCTGTAAATTATAAAGTCTGTTTGTAGCTTGGTTCATTAAATTAAAATTTTAGTTTCTTTATGAAATTATCATTTTCTGTTTACTTCTAGTTTCCAAGAAATATATTTTGAAGTAGGACATAACAGCCATCTACATACAGCAGAAGGTGGTCATAAAGCCATTTTTTTGACAAATCATAGTCTTTACCCAAGCACTAACTGGATCTGGTTAGTCCTACAGGCGATCTTACGATACCAGTACCAAAGATCGGCCTTTTCTGTAAAAAGTGTCTTCGGCGATCTTTACCAAAGATTGGCCTTTTCCGTAAAAAGTGTTGGAGGGAAAGAGGGAAACAACGCCCTAAAAGTGAAAGAGATAAAGAGAGCACGATTTCTTTTGAAGTTGGCGCTGGTGTGTGTATGTGTGAGAGAGAAAGAAAGAAAGAGAGATAGATAACAAGTTATTTTTATTTCCGTAATTTTTCAGATTAACAATCGCACGACCTTCACTGGGGTGTTAGGGTCAGGGTTAGGGTTTTAGGGTTAGGGACGGAATTCCTTAACCCAAACCCTAAAACCTTAACACCGTAGCAAAGATTGTGTGGGTGTTAATCTGAAAAATTACCTTATTTCCTTTTTATAGTGAGTATGCGAGACAGAAAGTGTGGTGAAGTTCTTTTGTTAGTGTGAGAGAGAGAGGTTATGTATGTATGTACACTTTTTACGGAAAAAGGCCAATGTGAAGTAAATAAACATGCATGGGTGCTTTGGTACTGGTATCGTAAGATCGCCGTCCTACATTTAACAAAGGTTTCAAATTGTGGCACAAGGCCAACAAGTCCAGGGATACATCAACCCCAGTGCTTAAGTGGTGCTTATTTTACCAACCCTGAAAGGGATGAAGGGATGAAAGACAAAGTCAACCATGGCAGAATTTGAGCTCAGAATGTGAAGATGGAAAAAATGCAACTAAGCCTTTAGTCTGACATGCTAACAATTCTGCCAGCTTGCTGTCTTAGTTTTACATTTAATGTAGATATCTAAAGAATGAAATATATTCCAGACACAGCCATTTTGTCTACATGTTCAGAATCGTTCCATTCATTATCTGTCATTTGAAGTGTACTACTGGCACTTGTATTGCACTTATTGAATGGAATCTATCAGATTGCTAATCAAATACTCAAAAGCACTTTCATGCATATTTCTTTGTCAAGTAAAGGCAGGAGCAGGCATACCATTTCACACGTACTCTTTTGATTCCTTTTGATACAATCTCATTATTCAAAATATTTCATGTTTTTTGTTCTTTCGGCAAATTATTTTATTGCTTCTCTGCAAGTAAGATCAGCTTATTGTTTAACTTTTAGGCAAAGACTTTTGCTCATGAAAATTTTCCAAGCAAGTTGCCTATCAATTATAGTCTATTAGTTTCACTGCTGTACTCTCATTTTACTTATGCTCCATAAGTAAAACTGACCAGTGGTTCCTTAAAATCATTTAAATGTTTCTTGCATTTAGACTGAATTCATTAATCATTAATATTGGAGATACGAGAACAAGATGTTTTTGAAGATTTTTTAAAAGAACTTGTTCCTCTATGAAATTTAGAATTAATACTTATCAAATATTATGGCTATTAGGCAATCTCATAACAAAAAATTCTGTACTAACCATGTACGTTCATATGCCGTTTCCCAACGGTAAAGGTTCTCGTCGTCATCAGCCATGTTGTGTAATTTTCCCCGACTACCTTCAGAAATTAAATTGGAAGTATAAGCATAAACACATTCAAATGTACAATATACAAATTTAGCCAAGTGTTTCAATCAGTGGTAAGCTACCAAAATTTGAGCAACTACTTAGCAACAAAAATTTTAATCATTAGTTTAAAAAGATTCTAGATTCAACAATAAAATATTTCTTCTTTAATATAAAATGAATATAGAGTAAATCTGAAAATCCAAGAAAACTGGTGACAAATTGTGTCAGGTAAAAATCAGTCAATACAATCTTTGGAAGAGTCCCTCTCTCTCTCTTTGGAAGAGGCACAAGCACATACACAGACACATACACACACGGCAGTAACTTCCGCCAACCAAATTCAATCACAAAGCTTCGGTCAGTCTGGGGCTATAGCAGAAGACACTTGCCCAAGATGCCACGTGGTGGGACTGAACCCGAAACCATGTAGCTGGGAAGCAAGCTTCCTATACGAGGATTGTAATATAATATTTCTTAATTTTGGTCTTTCATCTGAAGAAAGGAACTAAGTCAAAATTGAAAAGTGGAGAGAAGAATTGTCATGGTAGGAAATGAGGAGATAAGGAGGCCAAAAATTTGACCGGTATGTAAATATATTCCTCACACAACGGCAAAAAGATACAGATAAGGTAACAGGATGAAGTATTGTAGAGAGAAGGTAGGTAGGTAGGTAGGTAAATAAGCACAATACATCAACACACTATCACCACCCCTGCTATTTTTAGTTTGATAAAAAAATTTTATTTTAAAATCCCCCACCTCATGTATTTCTCAATTTCACTCCTTCAGCTCTTTAAATAACCTGTCAGCAACCTTAATCTTATTTGACTATCAGAGCTTTCTTCCCTAGGAAAATAAATGACTCACACTCTTCTTCAAAGGTAAACAATTATAAATTTCTTTTTAGTTGCTTACTTAGAGGAGAAAGGCAACACTCATGATCTTTTTTTTCAGTCTTTGAGAGTGCCAGGAAGAAATCACCTTCAGAATAAAGATCTGGCTTGAAAACCTACAATAGAGTGGTCATTGTTAAAGGTACGGTCAGGTGTTGGTGTTAAACTTGGACATGAAGTTTGTTATATCTAATTGGCAAAGATAAAGAAGTGAGTAGCTAAGTTTCAAGACTTCCATCAGTTAAGCTTTTGGACTTATACATCATTCTGAAATTGTGTTCCCACACCAATTTATAGCAGGATTTGGGCTCAGTACTACAATAAAACATCAATTATATTAGACTCTATTGCTTATAGCAATGAGCCACGCTTCTCTACATCATACTTAATCTATAACCAGGTGGAGTGGATCACTAAAAATTAGTTGGATGTAGAACATTATTAGCAATATTGCCAAATAAATGATTCAACAAGATGCTGCAAGTTTTTGTGCATACTGAAGATGTTGAAACAAGACTGCAACATTAATCCTTCAATTACGTCCCTCTCCACTCATTTATCCAACTCACAAGTAATGCAATTACATCTTGCTGCAGGTGTTTGTTGTTTCAGGGCAAGATATTTAATTCCATTTCTCTTTAAAAAATAAATCACTGGGATTAATTTGTGAAGTCATGAGCAAGGGGGGGGGGAGAAAGAAAAGAAAAGTCAGTGTTAACATATTAAATCTAGTGATTATCAAAAATCTAATTATTTTCCTCATTTTGGCAAAAACGGGAGACAACTACCTGCTAGAGTCTAGCGCTATATTCAGGAGGAAACAATTTCCTCATATTTGTTAAATATTACAGAAACTGGAGTTGCCCACCAACTCTAGATCTTTGTTCATTTAAAAATCAAATTATATATTTCTAGTCATCAGGTTCTGCAAATTCATAAATAATGCACAGATGATATAATGATATGGCAGTTTACCAGCACCAAACTTTGAATGAAGAGTTTTTAACGAGCAGAGATTTTTTTTTTTTGCTGGAACGAGGAAAAGTGTGTTGGAAAAGAGTAAAGTTAAGGAATCTTCTGGGTAGAAGACTTGACATTTTCCAACTTCATTAATAACCTTTCTACAAATTTTTTCATTTCTTAGAGGGTTATGACACATGGAATGTATTTTATTTTACTGATTTTTGTCTTTTGTTAACGCAATCACTTATTTCAAAATATTTTTTCATTCAGTTTACAATTATACTGTATTATAAATTAAAACTAGACTTTAACACGAAAGTTTTAAATAATCGAAGAAATCAGGATTAGAGGTGGCTTTTTCTATGGACAAAACTAATTTTGTAAAAAGAGGGAACACTTTTGAATGATTTTTCGACGACAGATTAAAGGCACAATCATTCGTATCCGAAAAGGAATATAGAATAAAATTGGATTATATAGCCTGCATTAAATCTCTAGAGAAAATTAAAATTGGATCATATAGCTTGCATTGAATCTCTGGAGAAATTACAGTAAACGACAACAACAGACTATCATAAATTAAAAATAAATAGAACTTTTACAGTCATTTTCCAAGTTTTATGCTTGTAGTGTTGTTTGCGTGAGTGACAACTCAGTGTAATAGTTTTTGTTTTATCTCTTGTAATTTATACTTATAAACTCGAAGATAATAATAATGTAAATTTTGTATAATGTATATTGCCATTATTTTAGTGAGAAAATAAAGATTAGAAAATTTTAGTTAATTACTTCGTTATTATTGTCCTGGATGCATCTTTACTTCTCGTGCCGATAACCAGCATGGACTAATAACATTATTCTTAGCCACATATACTTACTACTACAGGTGTAAGGTGTACCGCGCTCGAAATGTATTTTTAAAAGCGCCAAAATAATTATTTAAATAACTGAAGGAAGTAAAAAATTTTCTACTGCAACAAAACTTAGATCAAAACTATTTTAGAGTTTTACAATGCATAAAAATAATATAATTTAAATTATTCTGATAGAGAAATATATTATTGTTTTTGTTTTATTAAAAGCCTAATATAAGATTTAAAAAAAAAAATTCTTACTATTCTTTTAATAATTGATACTGAGCTTTGAATTAGCTTACGAAGGGTAGTTTTAATTTATCGGTATATGTATAGCTCTGTATGAATGCCGTTGTGGTGTTTCGGCCATGAGTACCGTCAGATAAAGTGTTTTCCAAAAGGGACGTCTGCTTCTATTCTATCCTCGACTGCTGTGTCCCCTCTGTCATTGCTTTGGTTCTGATGCGATTACTTTTTGTTCGATAGTTGTTTTTTCTTGACTTTTTATTTGTTATCCATGATATAGTGCAAATTTTACAATGATGCATTTGTTGCGAGGCCATTTCGGGTGAGTGTATTTATAGCCTTTTCTGTAAATCTCTGATTTTTTTTTAGACTAATCTTTAATTTTTATACAATCTCAAATCTGCATTGCTTAGCTGGTAACTAATAAAACACTACTTTCCATATAATGCATTTAAATCTGTAAGGTTTGTAAGTACGTTATTTTTATATCAACCTTTAATGTCTTTGGAAAGGTCAAACGCTTTCTTCGAAAAGGAAAGCATACAGAATGTACTTTCAAAATCCATTCTAATTCAGATTATTTTATTCATTCTTGACTATTATTATTCTTTAATGTAAAAGAGAGGGATTTAATTTCATTAACTGTTATAATACATTTGCTTGTCACTCGAACAATTATGAAGTATATTATGCATCTCTGACCGTGACTCCCAAGATTTCACCAATGCTATCTATATTTAGCCTAAACGAATTAAACTGAAATTTATTTATTGACTTTTTAGGGGTGGGGTTTGCACATTAGTGAAGTGTATGACATGAGTTTACATTTCATTCAACACATCATTACAACTCATCGCATGGTAACTATGAAATCTGGATTTTTCGTGTCTGCAGCAGACATACTTTCAGTTTAACATATACATTTACTTCATTCAGTCTTTTTTTTTTTCAAATTAAAAGAAAACGTAATATGCTGTGTATTTGTCTTAAACGTTGTCAGCTGTTCTGAGATATGAAATAGACAATGATTTATCATATCGTCCTAAAGTTCTCTACTGCTACGAGATATGAAATAGACAACAACAATTTATATCACATTGACTCCGGAACTGTTTGATGGTCATGCCTTTCTCAAACAATTACGAAATTAAGATTCGAATAATGATATGTTGCAGAATTTTCTAATTCTTGTTATCTTCAATGTTTGCGAATTAGTGGGGCTAAGCGTAATTCCTGGTTACTGTTATTTATTGTTATGTCATTTTTTTCTCCGTATGATTTCAAATGATTTTCTTTCTCCACTTTACTTGAGGAGAGATATACTGACTACACCCCAATTTCAGATAAGCAAAATATCTTGTCATAAAAATTGAAACGTTTCAGATATTTGAATTTTTCCCCCCTTTTTCATATCTACATTCTTAATCATTCCTAAGAGTGTCTTAGCTCATTTGAAAAGATTAATACATCTTCACTTTTGGCGTTAGCAATCTACATTGATTTAAAATTTTTTTTTTTTTTTGCATGCTTCATGCGGCTCTGTAGTATTTTATTTCAATGGGACCATTTCCCTTTGATTACTTCAAATTAATTTTCATTCCTTGCTCCATTATGGTTTAATCAAGTTTGTGACATCCAGTCTAAGTAGATATCTAAAAACCTATATTTATCCAATTTTTTATTACTATTTTTATTTTTATTTTGTGGTTTATTTGAGAATACGATGCCGTCCTTGTTCGATGGATGTCAGCACACTAAAAAATATTTTATAAGTTAATCGGAGAATCAGCTGTCTCCATTTTACCTAACAGGTTCACTGAGACTAGTGAGACTGATGCAGTTGATGTTCTGCTTGAATATCTGTATAACGACGCCTGGGTGGGGTAGGAGTTCCAGAGGATTGAACTTCTCGATGGCAAGAAGGATTGGGAAAAATGTTTAGTGTGGGATGTAGGAGATGAGAGAGAGATAGTGTATGATGTTACGAGTGAAGTTAGATTGGTTTGGATCGAGAAAACATGCTGCTAGGTAATACAGAGGACCACTATAGAAATGCAGGAGGTAGATGGAAGAAGGGATGCATCTGTGTGCTGGTGATTAAAACGTGTTGGTTTATTGACTCTCTAACAATTAATCAAGTGGTCTTCATTAGGACCCGGCCTTGGAATCTTATGTGCATAGCACAAGGCTGTCCAAATGCAATTACTTTCAGGATATAAGTTAGTAGTTGGATGAAACACACGGGCTGATATAGATTTTCGATCAACCAAAATGCAGAACGAACGTCAAAAAACTCTTTGTGAGACAGAGTTAATGAACTGTTGAGTCAGTGTTTGGGAGACTGAAATATTTAGCAGTGATGAGGGGGAAATAAAATTGGCGGACTTAAGTAGTTTACAAGCAGCAATTGCAGGAAAGTAAAGACAAATGAAGAATACCACTCAGGAGTAGGAATATGGTTGAGGAGTATTGACATTTTCTTGGATTTAGTCCCAAATGCTTGCATGTGCAATGTTACCAATAAATAACTTAAGAAGATTTCTAATTTGTATACTGTTAGTACTGGCTCAAGAATGAATCTAAAAGTCTTAAGGACAAGAGTGCATTAGTATGATTTGAGAGAAATTTTCTAGTGGATATGTACTGCAAGAAACTGGAGAAAGATTGAATGTTATAGGTTAGTTGCTCATAGCATCAGAGAATTTTCTCTTTTTGAATAGGGGTATTATGTTTGTTAAATACCTGCAAAAATAGGACCCAGTTGGAATTATACTTGTTTACAGAACCCTTTCATTTCAGGTGAAGCAGAATATTTAAATGATATTCTTTGAGGTAAATACCAACATAGCTACAGTTAAGGAGGAATTTAAAAAAATGATATACTACACATCAGCATCTTGTTTCTTCTTCAATGTCATATGTTAAGCATTTCATTTGCAGATCAAAACTTGCAGCTTGTAACGGCTGGTCAGCAGAATTGTTATCGCTGCTTCTCCTCCTGAAGAGGATTGGCCTGCAAGAGCACAGCTGCTATCACCCATGCTGGTGCATTCTCTATAAAGTTGTTGGTGTTAGGAAAGGAATCTAACCATAGAAACCGAACCAAATCAGACTGGAACCTGGTGCAGTTCACCTGCTTTCCAGCTCTAGTCAAACTGTCCATTCCATGCCAGCATGGAAAACAGATGAATGATGGTGATGATGACTTTAGGATGTATTTTTTTAATATACAGCTGCACTACAGCATCCATGTAAGCTGTTTTGAAGAGGCTGGAGTATGGGCTTTGATATTGATTTCTTAAGTTCGGAGAAAGTTTCTGTCACTCATTCAGTTGCAGAGTCAGAAATAACATATTTTCTGCCATTAGTGAGTAGTTGATATATTAGAGGCCTGATCAATTTACTGATTCTGTTCTTTAGAGGAGCTGAAGATATTAGGCAATATTTTGATGTGAAGTAATATGCATTGAGGAAACCAATGATCAGGCAATGGAGACACCAGAACAGAGGCTAAGTTTGGAAGATCAAAGTGGTGTATTTGGAGAGAAAATGGGTCAGTCCATGATTTAAAATACAGAGCAGATTAGCTAGTGTAAACTGTTCGGAATAACCAGATTGGATGAATTAAAATAAAGACTATGGACTTTCTTGTTGAAATCATTGGTGTTCACAGTGAAGACTCTTGATGTGAATGTACTCAATATAGAACAGAAGAGACGAGTAACTCTTGATTATGTAAATTCATAGAATATTAAAGGCAGTATAAGAAGTAAACAAGTTAAGCAGTAACAACTTCAATTAACCCTTTAGTATTCAGATTACTCTGTCAAATATAATACTGTTGATTTGTTTAGGTTCCCATAACTTAGTGGTTCTCTAAAAGAGACCAATAGAATAAGTAAAAATTAAAAGTACTGGAGTTGGTGAATTTGACTAAAATTCTTCAATGCAGTCGTACCTCAGCATGGGCACAGTCTAATGATTGAAACATGTAAAAGAATAAAAGGGTTGAGACAGGTGTGGTGTTCAATGATAAATATGAGTTTGATGGCAAGTAGATGATGACTAGAGATTAAGAAAGGTATAGAGTTGAATGTAGAGAAAGGTGGAGGAGATTTGAGGAAGTAGGTGCTGACTGGCTGTACAGAAAGGTAAAGAGCATCAGTAGACAGGAGAAGGATGAAAGAAAGAGAGATGACATATAGTTGGGGAGGTTGCAAGTGTGTGTAGAGAGGACATAGTACTTGGGGACAATGAGAGATGTACGGTGATACAGGCAAATCAAAAGGAAGTAGTTCAGTGGAGAGGATTGTGGAGAGATGTATGGTAATAGGAGCAATAAAGGATGGATGTCAAGTGGTTCTATGTTGTATGAAAGTTAAATAGTATCACTGAAAAAATAAGATATGGAGTTCTGCTCTCATTTAATTACAGCAGCAGAATATTGCAGTCAGACAAGTGATGCTAAGACCAGTGATAGAGAAATGAAAGGTGGAGGAGCAGGTTTGACAAGGAAACTGCGTGAGGGGCTCAATTGTGTATATTGATAATATACTTCCAGAATCTTAGTTCCACTGAGATGGGCAGGTTCTCTTGAGCACTGCATATCATCAGTCATCTTAGTCTTTTATCATTTCTTCAGTGCAATTTGAAGTCCTGAAATCAGCTTTCACTATTTAGTCCCATATCTTCCTGGGTCTCTCACTTCCACAAGTGAGTGGCACTTCTTTATACAGTTGTTCTCATCCATGTGCATTACATGTCTATACCAGTGCAGTCATCTCTCTTGCACACCTCATCTGATTCCTCTTATGCCCAATTTTTCTCTCAACACATTTGTACCTTGTTATGTGCACTAACTGCACATCCAATGGAGCTTTCTAGCTTTGTTTCTTTCTGGTTTACACATGTTCTCTTTATTCAGAGCCCATGTCTCACTATCTCTTTATTCAGAGCCCATGTCTCACTATCCTGTAGCATTGCTGTTCATACAATCTCGTTTCATTCTGTGAGAGAAAACTTCTGTTCTCAATGGAAGTAATAGTTCTCTGAAACAAACCTGGAATCAAAATTTAATTTAGTTAAAGTCAACTTAGCAAAAACTTCCATCAGGTAAATGATTTTGCTTGATCTGTTGAAGTGGAATTGATAGGAATCTTATACAGTGGAATCACAGGTTGATAGAGTAAGCAGACTTTGTAAGTGGCAGATGTGCAGGAACAATAAACACTAAATGTGCGCAAAAATAGACTTCCTCAAATGATAAGTTTCTCTAGAAGTAGTTGATAGTTTTTGTTACTTAGGCGACCTTATGAGCTATAGGAGAAAGTGACCTGAAAGTATAGTAGCCAGAGTAAGAACAGGCTGGAGAAAGTCCATAATGCTGTTACTTCTGTTTTTAACAAGAAGTTTCTCAGAGTGAAAGGTAAACTAGGATTCTTGTGCATGAACGGCAATACTACATGATAGCGGGACATGTGAAGAATACAAAGAAATGAGACAAGCAGGCTCTGCTGGATGTGCAATGTCAATGTCCATGAATGATGGAGTACAAACATGTTGAGAGAAAAACTGGGCATAAAAGGAATCAGATGTAGTGTGTAAGAGAAGAGTCTGTTGTTATGGGCATGTGATGTGGAAAGATGTGTACAGCTGTATAAGGAATGTGTAGAAGAGGGAGACCCAGGAAGACAGGAGCTTTTTTCACATTCTAATAAGAAATAGTTGGAGTCAGTTTTTAGGATTGGTAAACTTTTATAGTTGATATTCAAATTTGTGCAAGAAAAATGTTGAATTTCAGAAAAGAAGTTCTATAATTTTTGAAGTATTCTTGAAAGTGTGTGTACGCGCGCACACACACACACATATACACACACACACACATACACATACACACACACACACACACACACACACACACTTATATTGATACCAGTAAAGATGTTACATTAACAACTGATGGTAGTGGGTAGTCTTATTAGGAATTTTATTCAGGACTATATGTCAAAGAGATTAAACACTAATTATCCAAATATTGAGATGGAAACTTTCTTAAGAGTATGGATCATAAATTGCTCCTTGGCAGAAAATTCTTGCTTAGATCTGATCATAGACTAATTAATCTTTAAACCACATAAAAAGAACTCCCAAAACTTATATCTTTGTAAATCATACAGCCGACAGCATTTGATTAAGATATTACACATGTCAAAGGACACACTATTTTTCACATTAACATTCTCTCAGTTACATTTTAAAGTGCAACCACAGTATACTAGTTCAGATAATGTTTAGGATAATTTCATATTCTAGATAGAAAGTGTTCTATTAAATCTTCATAGCCTACCTTCAGAATGTGTGAAGATCTGATATTAGGCAAAAATCATTTCCAGAATGACAATATCTAGAGTAACTGCTCCAGTGCTGAGAGACAATATTAGTGGGTCAAACACAAACTCTAGAAAATGATGTTCTTTCCGATTTCAGTCTTATTGCTCTGCTCAAAGTATCCACAAGGCATATAATTTATAACTGTTCATTGTAGCATGAGAGGTATATGAAAGTTTGAAGCAATGTGGCATGGCTATTCACATGCTGTAGAGGACTGCATACATCGATGTCATAAATGTGTAACAGTTATAAATTTCTTCAAAAGAGTAGACTTTATTAGATTCCTGTAGTCTTGTACACATGGATGATACCCATGTTAATGGTATCAGATTGCTGCTTATCATCATGAATTCCATTTCAAGTGGCTAGAGGTTATTCATATTTCTAATTGGAAGAGCTCAGCCATAAAATAAGTGTTATGTATAATTTTCTCTCAGAATGGAGTAGTAAAAATTTTGGTGCCGTATAATACCCAAAAATTCCTTGACAGTAATATCTGTTCTTAACTTCAGAAAAGTAACTGCTTTCCTTACAAAAATGATTCTATATTACCTGTATTTTCCTAACCAAGGAAAAAATTTGAATTATTTCTTACCTGAATATTGTTCAGTTATCCTACAGTTTTACTTACTAACAGGCTACAAAATCTTTCTGTATTAATGGAGTACCTTGTTCCAACTTGGAAATTGTGAATTTTGTGATGCAAATTGGAAACAACACTGTCCCTATCACAAGGAATGGGACTGGAACCTTGACTTATGCTGAAATCACTTGAAACAAATCAGCCTCTCCTGATTTCAAAAGTACTCATATTTATGGTGATGTGTGACAAGACAACAGCCTCAAGCCGGTAGTAAAAGAGTTCCTTGAGGTACTCAATCTACCTGGGGTTGTTAAACCATAACATTTCAGGGAAATATGAAGATACTGATGTTATATAGCATTATAGTAGAACTATGAAATCGATGTTATGAATAAATGGCTTTTCATACTTTGACACACATGCAGAACAAGTTATGTGACTAGGTAGTCAGTAATAAGTAGTTGTGAAGACAAGAAGGTCTGTAGTTTGACAAGTCAGGATGCAAAAGTTAAATAGACTATATTGAATCTTCAGTCGTATATGACAATTTGTTCATCCATTCATCTTCTCTCACTATTCCTGGAAAGGTTGCGAGGGTAGATTCTACAGGCACCTACTCCATAGGGTCCTATTAGAAGTAGTCATAATTACACTTTCCCTCTAGATTCTAAAGCATGACTAACTGAGACTATTGTTATTATTTAACATCTTGTTCTTGGTCTACTCTTAGGCCTAAAATCCATCTTGTGCTTCTTTCTTGCAACATTCTAATCATCTTTGTAAATTATTTACATCATAACAGGAAGTCAAGATGACTTTCACCAGTAAAAAATTGTTGTCTTACACATGTGCACAACTTTTATACTGCTTACTGTTAGGTGAATTAATATTCAATAGTAATAATAATGTAGTCAAATTCATGTAGATTTATTCTTGGACACAGCTTGAACCCTGTTATTTATGCTTCAAAATCATGACTAAAAGTCTTTTTCTATAACTAACTGAATCTATATCTAAACAGGTCTGAGTAGAGTGCTTATAGGTTATTATTTTGTACCCTTTCATATAAGCTTTATTAAACTTGAGCTGATCATGTTTAGTGGGTTTTTTTGTTAGTTTTTCTTTTGGCTGTAAATTGAGATACCAAGTGAACGTCATTTGTTAATTGTCAGTTAGATCATTTACAACCCTAAGAGTAAATCTTTTTAAGCCTCTACTGTGGAGTAGATTGGCAGTAACAAAATGCCCAAGAAACAATTATTAATTACATAAACCCTAATGTCTAACAAAGAAGGGAGAAAATAAACAGATTACTGGGCTTGGGAAAACTTATCCAAGTTCAACAATTGATTTATTAAGAACAGGCATTTATATTACAGGCTGGATATCCTTATCCTCTTTGCTACTCCTGTCATTAATTTATCAATGTTTGTTCTTTGTAGCCTTTGCATCAAAGTCTAATGGTATCTTCATGTTTAGTCTGAGTTGATTGACATCATATTATTGGTTATTTTTGGGAATTAAATACAGAGTAATGTCTAAGAATTTCAAACATTTCATTGTTATTTAGCTTTTCAGATTTGACAAAAAAAAAAAAAAGAATGAATAATAATTTCTTTATATGTTTAGAAGAGTGGTTCTCAACCATTCTTTGTCTATGGACCCCTTTCATTGCAGTTACATTCTGTAGTCATTTGATGTTTAAAAACTAGTTTTATCGATACTTACTTCAAAATTCCTCTTTCACTTTGTACACATCAACTTGTATTGGTTGAACTATGTAAAACATTAGAGCAAGAAACCTGTTTCTTGTGATAAATACATTTAAAGCAAAATTTTTTCATGGACTCTTAAAATATTGTGGATCCCCAATTTACTATTTTGTTTGCATGGAACTCCAAAAATCTTATATGGACCCTGGTTGACAAACACTGGTTTAGAATTTTAGATGTGAACAGATTTTAACATTTTTAATGGGTTTAATTAACCCTTTCGTTATTGTATCTATTTTGAGATTCTCTGTGTTTCTTTCAATTATTTTAAATATAAGAATGAATTTAGTAAAATAACTTAGTTATCATTCAGCTAGTGTTAGGAACATAAACTGTGACTAAGGTTTGGTGGAACATTTTAATTCAAAACTTATGAAAACAAGACATTTGTACTCAGAGCCAGAGCCAGCCTCAGCCAGCTTGGTAACAAAAGGGTTAAACCAGTTGTTGTTAGCTATTAAAGAAGCTGCTTCTATGAGGCAGATATCTTAATGGACTGCTGTGTTTCAAAAGTTGATATAAAATGAATGTTCACTAAGTATAACGATAAATTGTCTTCCATCTTGTTTAAAGAAATTTGCATGTAATATTCTATCAATTCATATTTTTTAAATATTGCTCTAAATGTCACTATTTCTATTTTGTAGCCCATGGTGTGAAAGATGTGTTCGTAAGGCTGTCAATAGTATTACAAATAAAAAATGCTTTTCAACTGTTGCACATGCCACTATGAAACCTGCATATGTAAAGCCTCTTCATTCCATCAGATTACTGGGATCACTCAGAATCGTTTGCCATCCTATTTTGTCTCGTAGCCTTCATGGAAATTTGTACTCTCAGCAGATGGTTTTCAAACCTCTTCTTCGAGTGTCTAAACCAGTTGCTGTTTCAAGTTCTCGACAGATAGGCATCATTATTAGAATTGCAGGCCGTCTTTTGAAAGTGCGGTATATACTTGTTGGTGGAACAATTGGTGGAGGCTATACTATCTCAAAAGTAAGTTTGCATGAAAATGCTTTTTTTTGTTCTTTTTCTCTTTTAAAAGAATAAATGATCAACTTGTGCATATGCGACCAGCTGCTAAATGCTTAAGATGCTGGAATAATGGTTTAGAGACTTCCGGCAGTTTGCTGTGCTTGTGAAGACATGTCAAGCAAATTAAAATTGTGGTTGTCTTTGCATACAGGCATGCCCCCCACATCCCTTTTCAGTTGAGCAATCCCTAATCTTGCGGGCCCATGGCACTGATGCTATGTAAAAAGCACCGATGCCAGTGTCATGTAAAAGCGCCCATACCAGTGCTGCGTAAATGCACTCAGTACACTCTGTGAAGTGGTTGGCATTAGGAAGGGCATCCAGTCATAGAAACCATGCCAGAACAGACATGGAACCCAGGCAGTTCTTCAGCGGGCCAGCTCCTGTCAAATCATCCAACCCATGCCAGCATGGAAAATGGATGTTAAGTGATGATGATGAATATGGTCATTTTGTTGTGATTTTAGGCAAAATACATGATTTCACATGTCTCAATTTACTAAAGACAAATTGCCTACCCTTTGGATTATGGAAAGACTTCACTTTTGTTTTTACAATCTGAAAGAATATTTAAGTTTTTATAACCATCCGTGACAAAGAAAACTGTACGTAAATGTTTTAGATTGTAGTTCCTTTAATAGATATGGTGTACTTAAAATCTGTGTATTGAGCTTAAGACAGAAGCCTCAAAACTAAGCTACTGAATTGCCATAATGATTTAATGATGTTTCACATTCCCATAATTAACTAATTTGTGAACAAACTGAAGTTTCTGCTACAAAGAATGAAGTCATTTTCACTTCTCACTCACCAATCCAGATTTTTATCACTAGTTCTTACTGAGATCATTAACTATTCCATTCAGGCTGAACTATTTCAGTTTATTTCATACCATTTTATGCTTAAGTTGATTAACCCTTTTGTTACCATATTTCTGTTGAATTACTCTGCCTTCATTTTTAAAGAATGAAAAATTTAGTAAAAACACTTTGTTGTTAAGTTTTTTTTTTAACATAAATTGAAATTTTGATAGGTTTTGATATAGATTTTTTTAAAACATCAAGTTTGCATTGTAGGGCTAGAAGCAGTCCCAGGCATAGAAATCTGGCATAAAATGATATGTATGTATGTATATATATATATATGTATATATATATATATATATATATGTATGTATGTATGTATGTATGTATGTATAAGCATAGGCACAGTTATATGGTTAAGAAGTTTGCTTCACAACCAAGTAGTTTCAGGTTTAGTCCCACTACCAGCTTGGGTAAGGGTTTCCTACTATAGCTTCAGGCAAACTAAAGATTGCAGTCATTATCAGCAACTCTAGGTCTTTCTACCTTTAATTTCAGTCATGGGAAAACTGCACTCTATGGGACTTTCTGAATGGCATACTAATGAAAAATTACCATAGATTATTTAGTAGTGTGACTTGCCTGATGATGAGCCATGTCTCATGCAGCCTGCATCTTCAAAACGGCTGCCTATGCCTGTTTTAGTTCCTCTGTCATGTTGTTGAAACAGAAGTTATTGATTTAAATAAAAATGTCATATTAAACCTCTAATATAATGTACAGCTCTATAAAACTCTCTATACTGTACACTCTGTAAAGTGTTTGACATTAGGAAGGGCATCTAACTGTAGAAACTATGCCAAAGAAGATATTGGAGCTCAACACAATCTTTTGGCTCATTGGTTCCTATTAAACTGTCCAACCCATGCTAGCATGAAAGACAATGATGACAATCATGATGGTATGTGTAATCTGTTTTGCTTTTTTAATCTTTTTTTTTTTCCTTTCAGAAATATGAAGAATTCAAAGATCAGCTTCCAGATACTAGTTGGCTACATGATTATTTGCCAAAACAGGAACATATTGACAAGATGAAAGAATTAACTGCTTCATTTCGAGAGCAAACCTCTCAGATTAAACTGCCTGAGTTGGTAAGTTGAAAGCTTAATTGGTTTCATACTTGTTATTCACACATTTAAAAAAATGAAATCACATTACATGTATGTTTAAAAAAAAAATTATAACTTTCTAAGAATCTGACTTTTCCAAATTAGCAACAGACAGAATTATGTGAAACCATAATATTACTAAAAGGTAGCAATGCTATACAGTTAGGAGCCCCCCCCCCCCAAAGCTCACTAAAAACTCAGAAACAATATTGGTCTTTTTATCAAGACTTCAGAGCATCAGCATTGTTGGGGTAGCCCGCTCAAAATACTGAGATTAATTTACTGTTCTGTAATTTAATTTTAGACACTCAGCCATTCATTCATTGACAAAAAATATTTGGCATGGCTGTGTGATTAAGAAGTTTGCTTCCCAACCTTGTGGTTTCAGTTTCAGTCAATCTGAGTGGCACCTTGAGCAAGTGTATTCTACTTTATCTTTGAGCAGACCAAAGACTTTGAGTGGATTTCATTGACAGAAATTGAAAGATATCTGTTGTGTGTGTGTGTGTGTATATTTTTTTTTGTCTATGTTCCCTTATCTGGACATTACATGATGGTTGTAAATGAGCATCACTGTCATACAAGCAACATATTCTCTAGGAACATGTCTGAACATGGGAAATATTACCTTGCTTGGAAACGAGTAAGGGTTGGCAACAGGAAGGGCATCTGACTTTAAATCTGCCTAAACAAATTTCCTATGACTCATACAAGCATGTAAAGGCAAGACATTAAATGATGTTGATGATAATGATGATTACTCAAACCTCTTTCTTAAAATATTTTTTTGTCATGGTTTGAACAGGTGTGCTGTACAACTTATTACAATTTATCTTAATTCTGTGTTATCATGTCTGAAGCTCAGCATTCTGAGATCAAACTCACCATTTCTGCCTATGTTTTCTCCATTCTTTCTTTTCTGTGGGTACCTTTAATGATCAAACCAAGAAAACCATGTTGTCATTGGCTTTTTTTTAATTATTGACAGTGTTGGTAACAATTTCTGACAAACATATTGACATTATTTTCTCTCCAGTAAAAATTAAGTGCAAACAGTGAAATGTTAAATTATTTTTGTTTTTTATTAGTGTATTTTCAAGCATACAAGACAATGTCATACATAGTGAAAATTTGTAGTGTAAGCATTCAAATATTGACACTATCTTTCTAAATCTTGCTGTATTTCACAATTGTCTTGTGTAAATGGACCTGTCTTTTTCTTTTTTTGTGTAGTTGTAAGTTTTCATGTGAAAAATCCAACTTATATGCTGGAAAATATATCTTTATCTGGGTTTGGATTTAACTAATTCTGTTGCTGTTGTTATAGGAATTTTTGAATGAGGACAACCTTAAAAATTTACCATCTGCTGAAATCATGTTTGAGGAAATGGACCAAACGTCTTTTGATCGTTCAACTCCAGGTATAGTACTTTTCATGTTCACTTTGACATCTTTTACTTTAGACTGTAAAATTCTAAGTTTGTAGTCAAGTTAGCGTTGCAAACTAAATAAAATAAAAATAAATAAACTAAGCCTTTTGAATTTGATTTGATTTCACAAATATTGTATCTTCTAATTAAAAATAGGAAAGTATAATAATTTATATAAAAACTATAATTGTTGTCATACTTTACTGTGGTAATTAGATGTCAATATCTAATGTTTTAAAAGCAAGAATATTTACTGTACATTTGACACTTTGTTCTTATTTCTTGTTGTTTATTAACTTCAATCAAAATTGTTCTTTTGCAGACATGCCTGATACATTTGCCATTGATATTGGTAGTATCAAAGACTACTTTGGAACTGGTGAAAAAAAAATCAAAGACTTCCTAGGAAATGGAAATAAATCATTTAAAGATTTTCTGGGAATTGAAGAGAAGCAAGTCCTAGGTACTGAAGACCTGACAGCTACCGATACTCTTGAGAATATCAGTCCAAAAGAATCTGTAGATATTCTTGCTGAAAATATTAATGAAATTTCTGAGCGCAAAGAAATGTTAGATATATGTGCTGAAGCTGAAGCTAGGGAGGTTCTTGGAGACAATGAAATGATCTCAGAGCTTGATCCTATTTCTATCAGTGATAGCACTGTAAATGATTTGGAAGTTGATGCTACAACTAGTATTGATCTGATCTCTACTGATATGCAAGAGGAGGAGGAGAAAATTAATAGGGAAATGGCCAGTATGGAAGCTAAAGGGCCTCCCAACTATCCAGTACCAAATGATATATTGGGTAGATCGTTGTTTTTAAGTCCTTATTTTAAAAGTCTAGAATGCTTAAAATAGCCCAGTTGGATTTTTCGGTGTTGATCACAATCAGCTACTTTAGTCTTGAAAGGATTTCTCATTTTTATCTCAGAAGAAATTAAACTTCTCTTGGCTGTTTTCTCACAGTATTGGCAAAATTAGGCTCAGCCATTTGTACAGCTTGCTACTACTTGCTTAAAGAAAAATTGATCTGTCAGTGGAGTTCTCATTTTCATCATAAATTAAATTCTCTGTATTTTAAAATTCTCAAATGTGCATGACATCGTTATTTAGTTATAAAAAAAGAAAGAAAACGTTGGAAAATATGTAAAAACTCATTAACCACTTGAGAAGTTCAAATCCTTATCAGGTGTACTTTGCTTTGACTCTTCCAAAATTGATAAAATATTTACTTGTATTGTAATTAACTACATTTTAGGAAGGGGTACCTTTACATGGCCACAATCCAATGACTGAAATTAGTAAAAGAATATAATTCTGTATTGGGGAGGATTGTAAGAAACTAAGTGATAAGATTTATTTTGAAAGACAATAGTTTCTTGGATTTATGTTTCGCCCTTTAGCATTCAGATGATTTTTATCAAATGTAATGCTTATTTATATACATTGTTTTGAATTAATCATGCATTATCTTCTAGCTTTGAGATTTTGATGTGATTGTTTATTTGTAGAATGACATTTTAGGGTAGGTGTGAGTGGTATGATCAGACCAGTTTGAGCATAGAACAGGTAAAATATTTGGGCTGGATATGGTTGGTTTAAATGCTAAAGGGTTAAAAAGGTCTCAAGAAGGTTTATCAAGGACAAGTAAACCTTGATAGAAATTTCCCAACAAATAAAGATTGAACACCAACTTTATAAATAAAGAAAACCTCCATTAAAGATTTCAAACATTAATAAATCGGTATAAACTATATGTATGACTTTATTATACTGAAAACATGAAATCTGTCTGGTCCCTGAAGTTAAACAGTGTTGAGTCTAGCTTGGATGGGTGGTCATCTTGGATTCTTAAATGCTGTATGAAATTGTTTAAGCCTTATCATGGTGACAGCTGGATGACTGAAATTAGTAAGAGAGTAAATAATCTCTGATTTCTATCACTGCTAATGATTAAGACTAAATCTACGAAGTGATTGCTATTTTCATGTTCTACAATTGATAAATGCCTCAAATCTCATAAGTTTGGTATCTGTTATTAGTGAAAGCAACTAACAGTAATATATTTTAGTATTTCAAAAACAATCTACATAAATTCTTTATAGGAAGTGTAAAACATTTCAATTGGACTTTGAACTTCTCAAGTGAACTTGGGATATTTTAAAATATGAGGATTTTTTTTGAAAATGACGGTATTCTCCTGATAGATATATATTCATTGCAATGTATATTTATGATATTTTAAGATTTATCAGTTATTTTGATTAATTAATATTTTCCAGTAAAAAAGAAAAATGTTGGAGACAGCTGAGACAGTAGACACCAGGCTGGATGCTTTACGGTAACTAGTTTGGTATCTCCCTGTTCTGAGTTCAAATTTTGCCCTGGGTCAACTTTACCTTTCATTCCTTTTGGGTTGATAAAATAAGTACCAGTAATATTTTGGGGTCGATTCAATCGACTATACTCCTCCCTCACAAAAAATTGGGTCTTGTGCCTAATCTAAAGAAATTCTTATTTACAATTGGTAAAGTTTTCAGTTCTAACTATTTTTAAGTGAGTAATGTTGTACAATGTCTGTCCTACTTGGCTGTTTTGAGCATGGATGCTAGAGCAACTGTTTGCCTGCTTGGCTGCTGCATTCTTAGTTATTCTAATTCCCTTTGCTTTTATTTTCCTACATGCTTAGTTTAGTCTCCTAAAATAACTTGAAATTTTCCTCTTCAATTCACTGTATACATTGAATATCCTTGTTCCTAGAATTGATTTGTTGATGTTTTGTTTTTGCATATCTGACAAAAACCCGAATATTTTATTGATAAATAAGATTTTATAACTATTTACTGTAAATTCTTGCTGTCAGTTAGTTATGTATTTGATTCATCATCATCTCATCATCATCTTTTTCTATGTCCAACATCCATGCTGACATGGGTTGGATGGATCCAATGAGTCCAAGGACTATCGTGTACCTGTGTCTGCTTTGGCATGGTTTCTTTGGCTGGATACCTTTCTTAACATTAACATCTTTATATAGTGTACTAAGTGCTTTTTGTAGCATCAGTACTAGTGAGGTCACCATGTGGCTTGCAAGACTAATATTTCCTTTAACTGATTGGGGCTACGGGAGAAGAAAGTGGTTTTATGCTAGGAGATGAGTGGTTAAAATATGAAAGTACAGAATAGGTTTCTTGTTGTACAGGAGCAACATGTCTATTCACTTTATAGAAGAGAGGGTGGGAGTAACGGGTGGAGCTGGAAAGAGAGAGAAAATAATAGTGATGTGGAGGTCAGAGTGGATCCTCAAGATGTGAGGTGAGAAGAAATGAGTGGAGACAGAAGAACAGAGAGTGTGGGTGAGTAAAGTTTGCAAGAGTATATGGGGAGAGTTAAGAATAATTAGAGATGGGGCATGAGTAATGGGTTGAATATAACAAATGAAGAGCAATGTTGAATGGTAAGTATGTTGGAAGGAAGGTAAGGAAGAGTAGGTGATGACTGTAGTGGTTGGGTAGGTTTGAGGCATGGATGTAGTGAATGGGAGACAAGGGGTGAGTGATTCTGACTGTTTCTTCAGTTTGTAAGTTTTTCAGTTCTAGAAAATGTTCTGAACAATCTTCTTTTCTTTTGTGTAATATTAAATTTTTAATTGTTTTTGTTCTCAACCATATTTTTCATCCCGCATTAGATATTTTGTTTAAATGATACTTTTAATACTGGAACACTAAGCAATATAATACACACACACACATACATACAGAGTAAGTGATGATTTCTTTGTAATAAGTATTTTATCAAACATTTGCTCATCTGTGTTTTTGTGGTTCCATTGCATGTGGATTTGCATTTGTAGTTTCTGCAGTCTTTTCCTCATCTTATAGATTTGTTAGTTCTGTAACTTATGGCTTACCTCTTAGGTTAGAAGAACATTTCAGTGTTTATAATTGCCAATGCATTCATAGATATTTCAAATTAAAGGTAAGAATCTAAGTTTTATTAATATAGAGTGGTATGCTTTAATCATAGATTTTTTTGCACAAATAGATTCTTTTTGTAATACTAGAAAAGTGAACTAAGTTGAGCCAACTTGACTGAACTGAATGAAGTCGTCAAATGAAGAGATGATAGCTCAATAACTCATGCCAAACTTGCTCCAGACTTTTAATATTTGCTCCTGTATTGCCATCGGAACTTATTTAGTTAAATACATTCTGGAGAGATGAAAGTTTCATTAAAGACTGTGAGTCATTACACTACTCTTCAACTTCTACAATAAAATCCAGCTCTTTTGTTGTAGAGCCATTAGTTGGCTTATAGTTTGTATTCCTCAAAGTACTAAATGTAATTTCAATGACTCTCCAAATTGGAAACATCCAAAGTATTTGATGTTAAGTTAACAGTTAAATTTCCAAATTTTTTTCAACTTGAATCTTTCTTTTGCTTTTAGTTTTTTTAGTCCATTTAGACACTTGTTATAATTGCCTTAGCAATCTTTTAGTAACATTTCTCTGTTAGTATGGTTCAGGCTTCTAGCAGCTTTTCTCTAACACTTCACGGCTTTTACTCCAACACTGTAAATAATGTGCATTTTCCCTTTCAGATATTTGTTTTTCAACTTCCATTAATTCTATTGCTCTGATAAAACATAATTTCCCTAAATTTTTGCCATTAATTTGTTTGGTTAGTAGACTCAGTGGTTTTGCATTGAGAGGAACTAATTTATTGACTATTTTCAAAATCATCTTAATTTGTTTTTCTTCTTAATATATCAAACTATAAGTTATCACCCTCCCATTTTTAAAAGGATAGCTTTATTCTATGTATTACAAATTTTAAGAGTTCAAGGTGGATGTTTTTAGTTTTGTTTGTGTCTTATATGAATGTTTTTTTCTTTTTTTTTTTGTTGTTGTTGTATATACAAGTCCTTGTGTCTATGATACGATTACTATTATTCCTTATGAAACAAATTTGTGACAGCTTTTGATCAGCATCAATAATTGTCAAATGATTTGAAAGCTGTATATTTTCAAAAATAAAGTGGCTTTTATTATCTACTAATTGATATTGGTTCAAAATATGAAACAAAACGACGGAGAACTGGGAGTGTTCCTAAATATGTTGAGTCTTGTTTGTTCTTGTATGAACTTTGTCAGATACTTGACTCCAGGTGCATCAATTGAAATTTCGTTTTATGATAGAGTATAGGAAATACTTAAAGAGAACTGTCCAAATAAAATATTTCCATTAAAATACATTTTATCCTCTAAATTGCATCTATACTGTGATGATTTATCTTGAGGTTATAACCTATTACCAGTTCCTTCATTCTTTGTTTTTGGAACGGATCACTCACAAATGGATTTCTCTTATCAAAGACATTTTCTTTTTCTACTTCTTTCATTTCTAACTTGAACTCTATGAATTATGGATGTAGTCTAGTTAGAATATAATTCTAGATTTTTAATGAGTGCTAAAGTCTTCTGTTAATATCCAATGTTTTCTAGTACATTTTCTCTTGCCATTTCCATTCTCCTTTTAGATATCAGTTTATCTTTAGCAACTGCAAATTGGCAGAGTTGGCAGAACATCAGAAAAAATGCCTTTGTAGTGTTTGTTCTAGTCGTCTGTATTTTGAGTTCAAATCCCACTGAAGTCAACGGTCAACATTTACCATTGATCCTTTTGGGGTTTGATAAATAAGGCATCAGTCCAGAGCAGCAGATTAGTAGAATTGTTAGTGTCAAACATAATACCTTGCAGTATCAGATCTCACTCTTTGCATTCTGGGTTGAAACTCTCCTCCTTATTGGAGTCCCATCAGTAGCAAGACTGCTTAAAATGTGGCATCAAGTCCAATGTAAAAAAGAGACTGCTTGTAAATGTCCAATGATTCCTTAGCCTTTTTTGATACCTACCCATCTGAAACCACACCTAATTTTCTTATACAAACTTCTTGTTTTAAAGTGATCTAAATTAAAACCTTCTAGTCAATTAATATTCCAAACACTAGCAAAATAATGATAAAGCTATTCTATTATTTTCTTTCTCATTTTAAAAATGAACTAAAACTAGGGCAGTGTATTTTGACAGAAATGTGGTAACAAAAGGATTAAATTTATGTGGTGTGAGTTCATAAGAGATCTATATATTCAGAAGGGATGGAAAGATTTCCATATATATCTTTCCTTAAAAGATAATTCTGTGGGTGGAGAGAACTATAGTTTGAAATTTATTTTCATGATGCCTTTACTGTTTTCTCTTTCTCTTAGTCTCCAATTCATGCTTCTTTCAATTTATCTCATTTCCCTCATTAAATAGTTTTACATTTGTTTCAATGTCACCATATTATCTTGTATAAACATTTCCATTCATTATACATTACTAAGAATTGAGCAATTCTTAATTGTATTTTAATGGCTAATGAATGAGAATTGTGTTGAATATTGGAATAATTCAAACAAAAAAATTTTAGCCTATCACCTTAATCTTTTTTGTCATTTTCCTTTTCTCTAATATACTTATTTAAATTATGAATTAGATTAGACATATCTCTTAAATTTTTCCTTACTAATTATTTATTGTTAAATTTCAAAATCCTCCATTGATAAGTCTTTGTTTTGAAAAAAAAAAAATGCCAGAATGTTCTGTTTCAAAGGGATACAGTTAATTATATTTGACTTGTTTGTTATCTATTGTTTGCTGTCCACAGGTTTTGCCCATTCAGCCGGACCAGTTTTGTCAATGCTTGGGATATCAGGCCTACCCACAGGTGTGTAGAACCCAAAAACTGTTAGGTTTCAACTATTCCTTTATGTTACTTTATTAATATTTCTAATTTAAAAAAATCTTTTACTGATAACAAATATTTGTATACAAAATTTGCACCTCTTTTAGTGAAATGACAGATAATGTTCAAGTAGAAATAGATGTAGATGAGTGTTTACTATACATTGATGTTTAATGTAGTTTTATTGTTTGGTAAACACTTGTCATTCGGTGAGATTTCATAAGTTATATGATGCTTGTGTATACAAGTTAATTATTTACATTCTTTACATTTGACGGATATTTGTTCTCATCTTGTTTGTTGTTAACCACAATGTTTCAGTTGATATACCCTCCAGCCTTCATCAGGTATCTTGGGGAAATTTCGAACCTGGGTTCTCATTCCTAAGATATTTTTCGATGTTATTATTATTATTATTCAGGTCACTGCCTGGGATTGAACTCAGAATCTTGCAGTTAGTAGCCTGTGCTCTTAACCGCTATGCCATATGCCCATGGGCATATGAAGGCTGGAGGGTATATCAGCTGAAACATTGTGTTAACAACAAACAAGATGAGGACAAATATCCGTCAAATGTAAATAATGTACATAATTCCTCATCTCTTAAATATAGAACTGTAATACAAGTTAAGTTGATGATTTAGCAATGAACTGAACTTGCAAACTTCCATATCTGTTCATGGTCTATTGTCTCAGTTATTGGCTGAGTCACTAGAGTTTGTGCTATCTAAAAAGATCTAGTTGGTATTTTGTTCAGCATGTAAAATTAGCTGAAACCCAACTAACTACACAAGTAATTGTCAAAGGTGTTTTAATGATTTGTTGTGCTTGGTGATCATCCTTATAACTTCATTTCTTTTTCATAAACTTCCTTTTTTACATTTTCAAAAATTAAAATTCCTTAAATTCTCCTTTCTTTAATTATCTGACTTCACATTTTGTTCCATGTTTTAGTTGGTAGTTAGTATTTTACTATTTTTGTGTCAACTGTCTTCTTCATTTTGTTTTTTAACATGTTTGAAATTTAAATGAATATTTTTATATTTTTCACTGTATTGAACTTTATCTCGGCTAATTTAGAAGCAAAAATATTATTCCTTTTCTAGTAAGTGCTGTCATAATTAAAGTCCATTTTGCTATATTGGCTTGAATAAACAGTTCTATACAATTATATTTTTCTCTGTTGTGTCCATCTGAAATATTTGATCCAATCATCAATGATCTGGTAACAAACCAAGAGAGCCTCTATATTGTTATCTGGATGCATAAAATAGTAGTAAAATTTTCCTCTTATCTCTCTTTATCATTTTAAAAAGAAGGAAGGTACAGATGATATAGTGCTAGTTACACATAGGAAGAATGATTGTTTCACAGCAGGAATTCCTTTGATTAAATGTTTGCTTAATCAGAATTGATATAAGATTAACACTATATTTCTAATATTTCTATGGCCTCCATTCCTATTGTGGTGGTGTTAGAGACATCATGCATGCATTCAAATATATTTTCAAGTTTTTACACCAGTCCCTTTTTTTTTTCTCTGAATATATTAATAAATAAATGTGTAATTTAACAGGGTTCACTGTAGAAGCAATTTATTTGTTGCTATACAACACTAAGTTTATATAAGCTATTAGGAAAATTCCCATTGATAATTATTGTTAGTTCTAAAGGTTATTTAGTAGCAGTTTATTTAGAGTTGTTACTTGCTTATGTACTACTACATGGAAAAGATTAAATTAATTTTAGTTTTGTGTTTTATCATTTAGATGAAAATTGTTCAGTCATTTGCAAAACACAGTTAATGAGTTTACATCACAGCTCTGACATTACATTTTGGTCGAGTTAGTTTACTTTTGGATGGTGCTTAATTACCAGTTCATCTAGAGAAATTAGTTTGCAAAAAACTAGCTATATTTTCAGGAAGTGGTTTGTCTTTCTTCTGAATAATAACACACAAAGCAAAATTGCTGACTTCAATAGCCATAAATGGCTTAAATGGATAACATACCTGCCAAGTATTTTTTGAGCTTATTTACAGTTAAGATTTACTTCAATTTAACAAGCTATGTTTGAATTGTCAATTCTGGATTAATTTTTAATTTGTGAATAAAAATTGCTCTTTTACATTACTATTCTCTCAATGAAATAACACAATTTACAGCAGTAGAGATTTATATTAGTTTAAAATTTCACTGGCTCTGAGTTATTTTAGTAAATCAGCTTAATTTTATCTAACAATTGATTATCTTTTGATGAAACAGATCAACATACCCCCTTTCCATTCTCTCATTTATTACTTAAGCATCATATCAATTAATTACTCCATTCAGAGAAGTATTTGATTTCCCCTGCAAATAATCACATGATTAGTTCTTCAGATTTTCATTTTTCTTTTAAGTATAACTTTTGTTTAATCACATACTGTTATTAGTTCTTTCAAATTTTATTTTTCTGTTAATTACAACTGTTTGTTTTGTTAATCACATTACTAGTTCTTTCAAATTTTCATTTTTCTGTTTTATATTTTCTTGTTTTTAATTTTTGTTGTTGTTGTTCAGTTTTATGAATAGATATTTGAGGTTTCCTAATTTCTGAATGTCCTGCAACACTAGCTTAATTTTGTCTATTATATATCACTTCCATACATTTTTGTACCAACTATAGTTATATATAGAATGTTTGCATTTTAATTCTTATCACTTCTTCGATATTGACAACTATGAATTATTCAGTATTTTTTTTGGAAGCATCCAAGCAACCCTCAAACTAATGCTATTTCTTACTCATCCCTGTACTTAATATCTTTATGGCTTAAATCACCCATTGATACATTGAAATTTAGATTTTTTTTTCTTCAGCTTTATAGGTTTTAAAAGCTAATGATTTTTTTTTTTTTTTAAGGAAGAGAAAAATTAAAAAAGCAATTCAGTAATTTGGTACTGCAATAAATCAGAATAGTCTTTTTTATCATGTAATTTTTTACTACCAATATAGAAGCAAATTTGCATTCTACTTTTTATAAACTAATTATTGTTTATAAAAACTGTATTCTGTACACCTGTGGGTAATAGTTGTTCTTTCAATGACATTCGGCATGAGCAGTTGTCACTCTTATGTGTGTGTCAGTTTACAAAATTCCCTCTTTATGACTATGTCTATGTCTGTTTGCTTATTTAAAGACTATATATTTTTTTAATAAGTATACAAAGCAAGGTATACTTCAACTGCCCTTTTCCTGATTACTGGCCATTTTCTTGATCAATTAATTAATTGATATTGCATTCAATAACATTTTTTTAAAATATAATTCCTTAAAGGATTAATTATTACTGGATTTCATCATAAAGGTGTCTTTTATAAGAAAAAATACTTTTCCTTGTGCTTAGCAAACCGTAAATTTTGCAAACATAATGAAGTTTATATTTGAAAAAAATAATTTTTAAATTAAAAAAAGATTTTAAATCAATGTGTGAGTAAGTTGAAATGATTAATTTTTCCAAATTTTCTCAAATCATTACTTGGTGTAGCATAAATTTTGTCATGTATATATTAGAACATTATTGTTTCCACTTAACATTGCTGTAAATTGAAACATGATATGAGATAAAATCTTTAGAAGATATATATTAGCAGTTTGTCATAGACTTTATGGATCTTTGTAAAGATTGTTGAGGTGTTTTTTTCTTTTTTTACTAACCAAGATTGATTTTCTAATCTTAACATTTTACACTAGTAAGTAGTTCATGGTGCCTCTATGCGATAAAGAGGTTGTCTTTATTAATATGTGTATGTATTAAAATCATGTGTTGTGGGTATTTCTCTCCTGCAGATAGAAACTTGAACAATTCTCTTCAACAAACCAAAGTTGAACGTGAAGGTCGTTCCTCCTCATCAGAACAAAATCCATCAAATGTAAGCATTCTTTCTGTTAATGTTTTTGCTGTAATACATTTTAGATTATTTTAATCCTCCTTTTAAAGATAACAGACTGAGGTTTTGTTTACATATATCATCATCTTCATTGTTATCATTGAATGTTCCTTTCTCCATGCTGGTATGGGTTGGATGGGTCTCCAAGTACTTGTAAGACAGCACCCTTCAACTAAGTGAAAGATGCAAAACATAATAGAGGGAACAGGTGTCTTGCTGAAGGTACCCTCAAGGTACAAAGTAAATATGAGAGAGAGAATAGGGATAGAGGAGTAGAAAAGGTGGGTAGCTAAGTGTATTAGTGTGAGACAGAAGATTAGAGATGGGAACTGAGATAGAAATAACAACCAGAATCTGGACAAAAATATTTTTTACATGTTCTGCAATATGATCTTTGGTTATAAATATTCAGATCTTTTTTTTTTTCAGTTTTTAAACAAACAGAAATCATGAAACCAATAAAAAGAAATTAAATAGAATAAAAGATTATATTAATTTTGAAAATCTGTATATAAAATTAAAGACTTTCCACACTCTGGTTTCTGTTTTAAAGAATTTTTCAATTGGCTTATGATAATTCTGTTATCTGTGAGATTCATCTTAGAGGAATAAATTTCATTCAAGCAAATAGAATTGAAATCTTGTGTAATTATGATAAATATCTGAATCTATTTTGTCTTATTCCTACGAGCTTATTTGGCTCACACTTACCCTAGTTTCCATGGTGATTAAGCAACATGACTTCCACCCCTGAACAGAGTGCTTGTTCATTACAGGTAGCTGGAGCTATAACAAGTAGCCTCAGGTACTTGTTTTTAGCTGAATGGACTAGTGTAATGTGATATAAAATGCCTTGCTCAAGGACACAGTTCACCCTTTCTGTTAATTGAATACATTGCCTATCATAAGCTCAAAACCCTAGCCACTGAGCTGTACACCTTCATTCTGCATTCATAATTTTGTAATCTGGAACTGCAAATAATTTACAAATCTTTTAATTAATAATAATAATAATAATTAATAATGATAATTATTATTCTCATTCATATGTGCAATTGAGCAAATTATGAAGCTGTTATAATGCTTTCTCTGATAACTGATACATAAAGCTTATTATTTTGCCACTAGCTTTCTCATAAACACTCAGCTTGGCTGCTGCTTACATTTTCTATTCTTTATAGTATGAAGACAAAGGAAAAGTAGAGCAACTTCAGTCTGAGCTCATTCATGTCCAGGTTAGTCTACTCTTTATACAGTTTTTTTACAATATGCTTGCTCATTAACATTTATTTTCAATCTTCATAACTTTAAAGTTATATGCATCATATTTATATACATTTATTCAATATTCATTTATATTTGTTTTTCATGGTGACAGAGAGCTCAGCTTGTTTTTTTTATCTTTTTCTAGCTCTACATATTTCTTTATATCATATTTATTGTTTATAAGGTGAACCAGGGTATAAGATGCACCTTGTTTAAGAATATGTTTTCTTAGATAACTTAGATTGGTTTCAGCCATTATTGGCCCAGACCATGACTAACTCAATAGCACCACCTGGAAAAGGTTTTAAATTAATTATTTTGGGACATCATGGACCATTCAAGCAGAGAGTTGTTTGCTGAGACGTATCCAGGTGTAGGTGGCTTATCTGGTATTTCCTGCAGGAATTTGTCCAGGTACCATTTGAAAGTTGTTGGGTCTTTTTCTACTTTAATTTCTTTCAGGATAACATTGAAAAAAGTAGGACCATTTGCAGTGAAGAAATTATGTCGCAATGTTTTTATGTGATGTGATCTTGACCTTTGTAGGAGACACATTGCATGGAGGCCTAGGCTTGGGTGAATTGTAAACATAATATCAATATCATTTGGATAATATTGGTGGAATATTTTCCACATGGTGCAAATAATATATTGCTCACAGTGTTGTTGCAGAGATTAGAGTTTCGGCTGTTTAAGTCGAGTCCAATAATCAAGTCCTGTCATGCCATTTATTTTTTTTAGTGATTGATCTTTGTGGTGCTTCGATCCTTGAGATTACAGTTGAGATGTTCCTTAAAAATTATGATAAGAGATAGATAAAAATAATTAACTATCATGAAACCATTTGTTACAAAGTGAATTTCTTAACCATGCTTATTTCTGCAACCAGTTATGCTTATTAGCCTTCTTTATACCATTTATCAACTTATAATTTAGTGAAAATGTTTTTTTTGATTATTATTTGTACTTCAATTTAAGTTTTATTATATAAAGCTCAGTTCATTACCAGACATGGAAGTACATAGTAGGTCAGTTGGGACAGTACAATTCAGGTGTTTACCTAGATTATATTATCTGTTGTTTTTATAAACAGTTCTAATGAGACAATTCCATGGTTGGCGATGTAAATGCATTATATAGCATATATGACTAGATCATTAATAAGGCAGATATTTATAAACATAATGTGAAGCTTTTCAATATGGTGTTGCTGAAACAATTGTCACCAATGTAACAAAAATTATATCACAAATTCCAATCTTCAATTATCTATACACACACATATGTATATATATAAAACATTACATTTATAAAGAAGTAAAAAAAAAATTAGGTCTGATGTTCCTGCCTTTTGCAAGTGAAATGGTTGATAGTAAGATTTGAAAGTTGATTCAGTTTGCAAAGAACTTATTGCTTAGTGAAAGTATTCAACTCAGTATAAGTAACTTGAATTAGTGTATGGATGCGTTTGTATTGTGGCCATGTAATCTGAATAGGTAATGCATTTGGTGGGAGAGTGTTTCAAGAGGAACTGGCTGAAGCAGACTATGATTAAAGTATGTAGAAAAGAATTAAGAAGATTAGGCTGCATTGGAGAGCAGCTCTTAAAGTCTCCTGCACCTCATGTCAGTTTGGAAAAATGCTTTGGATTGTAACTTAAGTTAGAAATTAGATGAATTTAGGAATTCAAATTTTAACTATTCTGAGGATTTCTTTAAAATAATGAAATGATGCGAATATATAAGAATGAGTGTGATCATTTGTAGATTGTCACTTGATCAGAAAAGATGGCCTGCTTAGTATTTATAGGAAATATCATTGGTTATGTTGATGTATATTTCTCTTTTTTTGTTAGATACGCTACCAAAGGGAAGTTGATCGTTTAGAGAAGGATGTTAGAGAACTTCGCAAACAGTTGATTTTGAAAGATCAAAGGAATGGTAAAAAAAGAACAATGAAGGTTGGTATTTACTACTATCTAAAGCATACACTTTTAATTGTTCCAGCAAAGAAGCATTTACTTGTTTGATCAACTGAACTACCTCCTTGTTAAATTAACATCTAAGTGGTTGAATATTTCATAGACACACCTACTCTTAATGAATTTCACAGGCTGAATCAGTGTGACACAGTGTGTGACTGGCTTCCACACAGTTTCCATCTCCCCATCTTGACTCACAAGTCTTGGTCAATCAGAGGCTATGGTGTAGAAATTTGACCATGACGCTGTGCTGTAGAATTGAACCAAAACTTCATGATTGTAAATTGAATGTTTTAACCACTTAATATAAATATCATTTCTGCATGTTAATTTTTTAGTTTTACGTATCCAAGCAGCAAGTTTATCACATATTAGTACAGTAGGTGTTCAAAGAGCATTCTGCTAATAAAGCATCTGGCCCCCGAATGTTAACATTCTAAAATTGATCTAACTCATAGAAAATATATTTATGATTTTGATATATTTTCTCCCTGCCCCTTTTTATCGTATTATAGATTGAATGATTTTTGTCTTTTAAAATCAAACATTTTGAAGTAAATTATTTTTATGCCAATGTAATATAAATGAAGATTTTTGGAATAAATATGACAAGGAGTTTGAAAGAAATAGGAGTGAGAGGTAAAAGGAGATGGGGAATTAAGAGATATGGAAGTAATGAAGTGAATGTTCAAGTACTTTGACATGAAATGACAATGTTGTTATTTTTCATCTTTGAAACAATTTCCATAATTCTCGATTTTCAGAAATCTCTCATTGACATGTATTCTGATGTTCTTGATGAACTTGCTGATTATGATTCCAGTTACAAAACTCAAGATAATTTGCCAAGGGTAGGTTAGAAAATTATTTAATTAATCTAATGTGTTTATTACTCTTTACTCTTTTACTCTTTTACTTGTTTCAGTCACTTGACTGTGGCCATGCTGGAGCACTGCCTTTAGTCGAGCAAATCGACCCCAGGACTTATTCTTTGGAAGCCTAGTACTTATTCTATCGGTCTCTTTTGCCGAACCGCTAAGTTACGGGGACGTAAACACACCCCCATTGGTTGTCAAGCGATGGTGGGGGGGGGGACAAACACAGACACACAAACACACATACGTATATATATATATACATATATGCGACGGGCTTCTTTCAGTTTCCGTCTACCAAATCCACTCACAAGGCTTTGGTTGGCCCGAGGCTATAGTAGAAGACACTTGCCCAAGGTGCCACGCGGTGGGACTGAACCTGGAACCATGTGGTTGGTAAGCAAGCTACTTACCACACAGCCACTCCTGCGCCTATTGAATTTATTTAATGTTTTTTAAGAGATAAAATTGATTTTTTTTCCTTCATAAAAAAAAAGAAAACACTGCTCAAACTTCAGAATTCACCTGCTCTTACAACACAAATTTATCTTCATCATCATTCGTTTTCCATGCTGGCATGAGTTGAATGGTTTGACTAGAACTGGCAAGCAGGAAAGATGCATTAGGTTCCTGTCTGATCCAGTCTGATCCAGCTAGGTTTCTATGGCTGGATGCCCTTCTTAACGCCAACCACTTTATAGAGTGTGTTGGTTGGGTGGTTTTTATGTAGCACCAGCACAAGCACTTTTACATGGTGTCAGCATGAGTGTTATTATGTGGTGCTGGCAAGGTTGCCTTTCATTTGACACTGATACGAGTGCTTTTTATAAATTCACATATTGTAGTTTGAATTCTATAAATATAACTTGGCTTGTTTCTTTTGATGGGAATTAATAAAATTCTTTCCTTTTGCATACATAGGACATAAATGTGCATTTACATCAATTCTGTATTCCAAAATAAATGAAGAAATTCTGAATTATATCATACTAAAAGAAAAAGAAATCCTTAATTAATGGGTTCCATTAAAAACTTTATATTGTGTATTGTGATGTTAGTTTGTAAACTGTTCTATTGTTCTTGATAAGAACAGTTGAGTATTCAGCTCTGAAACAATTCATCATCATCATCATCATCATTTAACGTCCGCCTTCCATGCTAGCATGGGTTGGATGATTTGACTGAGGACTGGTGAAACCGGATGGCAACACCAGGCTCCAGTCTGATTTGGCAGAGTTTCTACAGCTGGATGCCCTTCCTAACGCCAACCACTCAGAGAGTGTAGTGGGTGCTTTTACGTGTCACCCGCACGAAAACGGCCACGCTCGAAATGGTGTCTTTTATGTGCCACCCGCACAAGCCAGTCCAGGGGCACTGGCAACGATCTCGCTCGAAAAACCTACAGGAGCCAGTCAGGCGGTACTGGCAACGGCCACGCTCAAAATGGTGCATCTCATGTGCCACCCGCACAAGAACCAGTCCAGGGGCACTGGCAACGATCTTACTTGGCTTGCCGGGTCTTCTCACGCACAGCCCATTTCCAAAGGTCTCGGTCCGTAGTCATCGCCTCGGTGAGGCCCAATGTACGAAGGTCTTGCCTCACCACCTCAGCCCAGGTCTTCCTGGGCCTACCTCTTCCACGGGTTCCCTCAACTGTTAGGGTGTGGCACTTTTTCACGCAGCTATCCTCCTCCATTCTCACCACATGTCCATACCAGCGCAATCGTCTCTCTTGCACGCCACAACTGATGCTTCTAATGTTCAGCTTTTCTCTCAAGATACTTACACTCTGACGGGTATTCACATTGACATTACACATCCAACGGAGCATACTGGCTTCATTCCTTGCGAGCTTACGTATGTCCTCAGCAGTTACAGCCCATGTTTCACTGCCATGTAGCATGGTTGTTCGTACGCATGCGTCATACAGTCTGCCTTTTACTCTGAGTGAGAGTCCCTTTGTCGCCAGCAGGGGTAAGAGCTCTCTAAACTTTGCCCAGGCTATTCTTATTCTAGCAGCTACACTTTCAGCGCACCCACCCCCACTACTAACTTGGTCGCCCAGATAGCGGAAGCTATCGACTACCTCTAGTTTTTCACCCTGGAATGAGATAGAAGTTGTTTCCTGTTTGTTTGCAGTCTTTATTGCACCTGAACATCTGCCACAAACAAAAACTAACTTGCTAGTTAACCTGCCTTTGATGTTGCTGCACCTCTTATGTGTCCATAGCTTGCACCGGGTACATCTTATAGAGTTACTACCTACTCCTTTTCTACATACTGAGCAGGGCCATCTACAGGACATAAATGTGCATTTACATCAATTCTGTATTCCAAAATAAATGAAGAAATTCTGAATTATATCATACTAAAAGAAAAAGAAATCCTTAATTAATGGGTTCCATTAAAAACTTTATATTGTGTATTGTGATGTTAGTTTGTAAACTGTTCTATTGTTCTTGATAAGAACAGTTGAGTATTCAGCTCTGAAACAATTCATCATCATCATCATCATTTAACGTCCGCCTTCCATGCTAGCATGGGTTGGATGATTTGACTGAGGACTGGTGAAACCGGATGGCAACACCAGGCTCCAATCTAATTTGGCAGAGTTTCTACAGCTGGATGCCCTTCCTAACGCCAACCACTCAGAGAGTGTAGTGGATGCTTTTACGTGTCACCCGCACGAAAACGGCCACGCTCGAAATGGTGTCTTTTATGTGCCACCCGCACAAGAGCCAGTCCAGGGGCACTGGCAACGATCTCGCTCGAAAACCCTACAAAGGCCAGTCAGGCGGTATATATATATATATATATATATATATATATATATATATATATATATATATATATATATATGTCTGTACGTATTGTCGTCGTCGTTTAACGTCCGCTTTCCATGCTAGCATGGGTTGGACGATTTGTCTGAGGACTGGTGAAACCAGATGGCTACACCAGGCTCCAATCTGATTTGACAGTGTTTCTACAGCTGGATGCCCTTCCTAAAGCCAACCACTCATTGTTCTGTATAACTCTTTTGTAATTGTTAACAGATATACAAATGGATGTTAAACTCTTATTTTAGTGGAATGTATCATTATCATCACTACTCTCATAGCTTTTTCTATCTCCTAATATAATAATGAGTGTAGTGTTTTTATATATTTGTATATATATATATTTGTCCAAAAATCACAGAATAGGAGGGAGTAGGAGAAAGAGTAGTATAAGTGAAGGGAGAGGAGAGAAAATAGTAATTCAGTGAAGAAGTAGTGAGAGTAATAGCCATGACTAAGAGGGAGTGAGAGAAAGAAATAGTAATGAGAGAGAGGAAGTGGCAGAGTGTCGTGTATCTTCTACTAGATGTTGTGTTTTTCTCTGTCACAACATATGAATGAGAAAGGAAGAGGTGAAAAGAAATCAAACAGCGTTTCAATTCTGTGTGAGTATATGTATCTGCATGTAAAAGGGAGGTATGTGAATGTTTGTGGTGTGTGTGTGTGCAATGGAAGTGGGATGGTGAGCATTTAACGCTGAAAAGAAAAATCAAACAGCGTTTCAACTCTATGAGTATATGTGTGTGCGTGTACAAGGGAAGTATGTGATTGTATATGTGAGTCAGTATTCTTTCAGTAACAAGCAATGATCGATGTCACATCTCAAAAGACAACCTCTAAATAACATTGACAAGTGTATTAATATGAATTACCAAATCAACAAACTGACTAGTTATACTTCTCTGCTTCATTATATTATGAAATTTTTCACCATATTTTAGAAAGTATATGAAACACGGCAGAGGTAAAGGACATGGACCCTTTGGTTTTTTTTTTTTTTTTTTTTACAGAAACCCACTTTTTCGACTGCAGAGATTCCGAATCTGCAAAAAGAATCGGCATTTCAAAATTTCAATCCTGCCCTCACTACCCCCTCCCCCTTTTTTTGCTGAAATGTGTAGAAAAATATGGAGATTATGATTCTGAAAAAATTTTTTGTAAAATTTCAATTTTCCAAAAAAAAAAAAATAATGAACACCTCTCCCCTCCATCAGTGCATCTGTGACAGAAAGTGAACATGTAGAGGTTGAGTCTCTTTTTGAATTAAGAGAGGTATGTAAAAATTAGTTTTTTTGAACACACACACACATACACACACCACAACATTTAAAAAAATTTTTCTTGTTTGGCAATTTGTATTTAGAAAGTGGATCTCCGGTTTGGCTGTTGTTTCTAGCTTGTCAGACTTTCCAGTTGGAGCATACTTAAAAATTGAAGATTTTGAAAACCCCAAAAACATGTTTTCAAAATTTTAATTTTCCCTCTCTCCACTCCTCTGGCAATGAAAAAATGGAGTGGGGGAAGTTAAAATTTTGAAAACGTGATTTGTCATTTAGCTGCTGTTTCTAGCATGTCGAGTTCTCTGTTTAGATACTTTTTATGTCTGCTATTTTAGCAGGAGGGGAGTGGTGTTTATTCATTACTATTTGTTTTTTTGAATAATTGAAATTTTACAAAATTTTTTTTCAGAATCGTAATCTCTGTATTTTTCGATGTATTTCACCAAAAAAAATTTCTAAAAAAAACGAAAAATTGGGTGGGGAATAAAATTTTAAAATGCCGATTTTTTTTTGCAGATTCGGAATCTCTGCAGTCGAAATAGTGGGTTTCTGTAGACCCCCCCCCCCCCCCACACACCACCAAAAAGAACCCTGAAAGGGAATGCAATCCATGTCCTTTACCTCTGCCTGAAACACTTGCCTAAATATTTTGACCCTTCATATAGCTGTCATGTTAGAATACCTTAATCTGCTCTCACCTAAAAAAGGGAGGGTCTAGCAATCTGAAATGAGAGAGAGTGAATTAATTTCTTATCTTCTAGGATTTACCTAGATTGCTTTAATTATTAAACATTGTTCTCAATGAGCAGTTGATCATAAAAACATCATCAGCATCTTATGTTTGTATTCCATACTGGCATGGATTGGAGGATTTGATAGTATGCAACAAGCCAGAGGACTGCATTGGGCTCCAATGTTTGCTTTGGCATAGTTTCTATGGCTTGATACCTTCCTAATGCCAAATAGTTTACAGAGCATATTGGGCGTTTTTTTGCATGGTGAGATCACTGAGTAACTCACAGTAAGTGGGGATATCATATTGAGGACATGACTGTGTGCCAGATGTTAAAGTATGATAGAGGGACAGGAACACGTGTCTATAGAGAAGGTAAATGGTTACTCCAGCTGGAAAAAGAGAGAGGATGGTAAAGATGAAGTGTCAGGGCATACCTTCAAGTAAGAGGAAGATGAATATCAGTGAAATGGAACAGTGGCTCAGACAGGGGAAGTGGGTAAGTAAATTTATGAGGATGTGAAAGGAGAATGGTAGATAAATTAGAGATGGGGATAGAGGTGAAAGCAGTGTATGGTGAACACAGGTGAAGGTGTGGTCAGTGGTGAATATCAGTTGTCATTGGGGTTGGGCAGGTGGAGGAAATAGGAGTGGGTCAAAGAGGTAGTAGGGCTATCATTTGACAGAACGAGAGGGTTTACTAGGTGAAAAGAGTGGGATGAAAAGAGCATGCAGTGGAACAGTTTCTCTCAGTATTGTTTCAATTCCTAAATTCCTTGTTACTAGGTTGTCGTCGTCGGAGACCAGAGCTCTGGAAAAACAAGTGTTCTGGAAATGATTGCCCAAGCTAGAATATTTCCCAGGTTAGTTTTCTTTTGCTTTTTCTATTCTATAATATACTTAGTTTTTTGTGCATTCTATATTTGTAAAGATAAATATTTTTATATTTGTTTCTCTTAATCTGCTTGGTTAGGATAATGCTGCAAATTCAGTTTTCTAGACACTGAAGGAAAGTAGAATGAACCAAGGTATTATGTGACTTGGCTTAGATTTGAATTTCGTTTTGTTTTACAGGACATCACCAACGAGTGAAAAATACATAAATACAGAGACAAGTACGGGACAAATTACCAAAAGAAGTCTAACCCCTCCTCAGTTGTCGACTGTTAATTACTACCTATTTCGAACTTTCAATGACTATAGTAACTTCCAGAATGACATAAACAGCAGCTTCTAGAAATTTTAAAGCTATTTCTGTCTGTGTTTGTCCCGTACCACCACTTGATAACTGCAGTTGGTGTGTTTATGTCCCCATAACTTAGCAGTTCTGCAAAAGAGATCAATACAATAAGTACCAGGTTTTAAAAAATAAGTACTAGGGTTGATTCATTCAACTAAAAATTCTTCAAGGCAGTGCCCCAGCATGACTACAGTCAAATGATTGAAGCTAGTAAAAAGATAAAAGATACCAAATGAAGTTTGGTGACTGTTGAATGAAACAAATAACTGATTCTCTTTCTCGTGATTATTATATGAAGATGTGTGGCATAGTGGTTTGGGTATTGGGCTCACTATCATAAGATCAAGAGTTCAGTTCCTGGGCTGGATTGTTAAGTTCCTGTGCATTGTCTACTTGAGCAAGGCACTTCATTTTGTGGTGCTCTCTTCTTCTCAGCTTTAAATGCGTACCAGCTGATTGCTGGTGCAGCTTTCTCTCCCTCTCTCTCTCCCCAGCTATCACATCCTTGACGTTCCACTGAGTCAATGGTGAGAAAGCCAAGTTAGTATCTGTGACTGTTTGTGACTACATAGGCACCGTGTTAACTTGTTTGTGAATGATAGCTAATCTTTAAGTTTTATGTGACCTAAATGATACATCCATCTACTCAATGAAATAGTATTTATTCTGAACCTAAATAACCTTTTATTGTTTCATTTATGTTGTGTTTTTCTTTTTCTCTTGCTCTGTCTGAATGTATTATAACAACATTTAATGTATTAATTTACAGAGGCTCAGGAGAAATGATGACTCGTGCACCAGTAAAGGTTACTCTCAGTGAAGGCCCATATCATGTAGCTCAGTTCAAAGACAGTACTAGAGAATTTGATCTCACCAAAGAATCAGATGTGAGTAGATAATTATACTTTGATGTTGCTCTTGTTAAACCTGAAAGAAAGAAATGTGAAGTTACTCTGGTGGGAATTGAGCACAGAACATTTACATAGATCTTTTTTTACCTGTTTCAGCCATTAGACTGTGGCCATGCTGGGGTACCATTTTGAAGAATTTTTTAGTTGAATGAATCGACCCTAGTACTTACCTTTTTAAGCCTGGTACTTATATCAATTATCTCTTTTACTGAACTGCTAAGTTACAGGTACATAAACACACCAGCGGTGGTGGGGGACAAACACACACACATTACAGGCTTCTTTCAGTTTCTGTCTACCAAATTCACTCACAGGGCTATAGCAGAAGAAACTCATCCAAGGTGCCATGCAGCAGGACTGAACCCAGAACCATGTAGTTGGGAAGCAAGCTTCTTACCACATGACCATGCCTGCACCTATGTTGAAATTTATAGTTAATCTTTCCTTTGTTTCTTGATTGATTAAAACATTTAATTATTATTGAAATGTTATAAAAAAGACAAAATATTAATTTGTAATTAAAAGAAGAATTAATATGTTGTATGGTATAACAAAGTGAACACCTAAATTTCTGTTTAAAATTTATTTTAGTTGGTTGCTCTCCGCAGTGAAATTGAAGTTAGAATGAAAGGTAGTGTAGAACTTGGACAGACTGTCAGCGCCGAGGTAAATTCTTTATTCAAATTTATTTATCTGTATTTTTACTAAGACTATTTACATTTTGATGAATTATGAATTTATCTGGCTTAAGCAAGCTGGAAGTGGTAAAGCTTGTCTTTTACTTGTTAACTGACATGTCGTGTTGTTTGGTTTTGAGCTAAGGTATGATATGGCAGATGCAGTGAGATAACCACAGGAGAACTTGGTAAAAAGGAAGCTCCTATATTTCACCTTTATTGACCTGTGACAGCAATATGTAAATAAATGGCTTGTGATGACCATTCATCCAAACCTAATTCAGGTATGTTGTTAGCAAGGTGAGAACTAACTCCATATGAACAAGGAATTTAGTGTGCATGTAGTCATTCATCAGGACTTGGTTCTCACTACTTTCCTGTTGATTATTAATCTTTAGGTTTCCCAACCATCTGAAAATAATAAAAAGCTGCTTTGTTCAAATGGAGCTGCTGGAATGGCCCAGATCATGAAGCACTGACTTGTTTGCACTCAGCTACCCAACTTTTGCAGACTCCAATAGAAAAAAAAATATCTGGAGAGGTGAAAAGCTGCTATATGATTACTATGCTTGCTTTCAAGAAACAAGAAGGCCATGACAGAAAAGTAAGATCAGCTGTCCATGGGAACTTCTATATACTGATGACTTAGTTCTCCTAGCTGAATGTGTTGAAGAATTATAGAAAAAATTCTGAACATGGAAACAAAGCCTAAAATCAAGAGAACTAAAAGTGAACCTAACAAAGATAAAACCTTTAGTTAATGGGAAAGACATGAATCAAGAATGATACCATGTGGTATAAAGAAAATGTAAGCTTTCAAGTTGAACTGAGAATATTTTCAAATGCTTTACACAGACTTTAATATAGTGGAGATATCTGTCCCTTTAGAGCTGCTAATGTGTTAAAATTGATATTAAATGATATCCAGAAATAATCAGAAAGGACTATAATTATATTTTATAGAAATAGTCTTTCCCAAGCACTTAATAATAAAGCTTTTTAGCTCTATTACTTTTGCTTAATATAGATTAAAATAATAATCTACAGCTCAAATATTTAGAATTTTGGTTAGTTCTAAAGTTTATTAAACTATTTTTTTATTTTTCAGTGTATCTCAATGACAGTAAAGGGTCCTGGACTTCAAAGAATGGTATTGGTTGATCTGCCAGGTGTTATATCGGTAACTTATCATTTTTCTCAACAAAATAAGATAATTATGTTTTTGAAACCATGCTTCCCTGACGTACAAGTCTTATGAGCTTCTTTTTTCATTTTACTTTTAATATTTCTTGAACAAAAGTTGCTAAATTTTCTGTTCTCCACGTTCAATGGTTTAATAATATTGACTGTAATTCTGACACCAATTTAACTCTCTTCATCCTGTCTTACATATTTCATCTATGGGATCTGGTTCTTCACATTTACATCTGACTATTTCCTTCCAGATCATGCTTGATTTACCTCTTCTTCAGTCACCTTTTGTATCTGCTTACAGCACATTTTCCTCCACAGTGTGTCATCTATATGCATTATATATCCACACTCAAATAATGTGGGAGCCAAGCAAAGAAAATATTATCAACTGATGATTGTATTTAAAATTAGTGGGTTCCAAACTCTTTATTTAGAATAAATTAAAACTTATCTGCTCGTTAGAATCACAGTTCTGGATACTGTTGTCAAAACTTTCAAGTAAGCCACGACACTGCCTCTATAACGAGAAGAAAATCAAAAGAAAAGTGCTACTGTCTCAGATGTGATGATGGTGCAAGAATTGTATGTTGATGTTGGGAGTGAAGTTTGTTTGTTAGTCAGTGTGATTAATTGTATTAAGGGATATGTGTATGAACGCTGTGTGTGTATGCATATATATATATATATATATAAATTGTAAATCCAAAAAATAACAGCAAAAATACAAAGGATTCTGCGGTACACGTGTTTCAAGCTTTATATCAGTGTATAATTTACAATACAAAGCTATCTTCAGCCGCAAAAGTATTTCTCTCCCAGGAAATTACATCACATCGGCATTAAAGGAGGAAGAAAGGTGTGATATAAGAGGTGAAGATCCTTTCGGTATTTTGTATAGTACTATACCTCGTATAATTCTCAATTTACACATAATTTCTTCGGTCCTCCGAAAACCGTCCATACCTTGCCACGATTCAGTGTGTAGTGTATGTGTATATATATATATATATATATATATATATATATATATATATATATATATATATAGAGAGAGAGAGAGAGAGAGAGAGAGAGAGAGAGAGAGAGAGAGAGAGAGAGAGAGAGAGAGAGAGAGAGAGAGAGAGAGAGAGAGAGAGAGGTATAGATACATACACACACATGCATGTACATATATACACATACATGCACACAATCACTTACAGTGGAAATTAGAAGCTATCTATTATAATCATGGATTTATTCATTAAAGTGAATTTTAAAATATTATCCACTTATAAGAATCAGCAGTTCAGGTATTATTACTTCCTCTATGTAATGTTATCAGTTGTAGTTATCTCACTTTTTATTACTACCAGTTTTGCATGCCCTGACATACATCCTTTAATTAAACAGATGCTGTTGTATACTTTAAAAACTGTTGAAGACATAGTTAACTGAAATATTTTGACTCCATAAAAATCATTAAAAAATTATAACTTTCTGGGAAATTGTAACAATGTAGGAGAACTGTAAGACTGAAAAGAAAATAGAAAAGAAATTGACATGACTTCTTATTTTTCTGTAATACTTAATTTTTGAATTAGACTAAAGAGTTTTATTAATGAGATAATATTGGCCTCTTTACCTAAAGCTTATGAATTTTTGTCCAATCATTGAGGTTAAGTAAATTTCTTGCTCTAGTTTTGAACCCTTCATGTTCCAATTTATCATTTTGTACAACAATAGCTGAGTGGAGTACTGGACTAATTGCAAATATATGATTAGGTTTGAATTTTTATATAGTTATGTGATTAAACTTCTTAAATGTCAACGAAAGAACAATTGTTAAAAGACTTAATGTCTAGCATACATATTTATCAACTGCCAGAGCTATTTGTTTTTCAGACAGAAACTTTTGACGTAGCATCAGGTACAAGAGAATCTATTAAAAAACTTATCTCAAGTTACATGGAAAACCCTAATTCTATTATTCTATGTATTCAAGGTAAGCAGTTATCTTGAAATCTATTTATTGATTTTTACTGTGAAACAGATCGTTTCTATCAATATCGGCTTTCATTTAATTTGTATTTGCAATGCATATACATTTGTGTATGTAAATTTGTGAAATGTAATGAATCAAAGTCAAAACAATATTTGGAATCAACCATTTTCATTAAAACATATAGAGACATGTATAGCACAAGTGTGTCGTTTATAGTGCTGAGCAGAAAACCACTGCATTAGTATTCTACTCTGAAAAAATCCTATGAATATTACTACAGAATCCTCAAGTGGTCATCTATATATTTGTATATTACTGTATGTGTCTATAAAAGGTATTTATGACCTTATTTATATGTGTGCTCTTTTTTCTTCCACTATTCTTCATTCTATCTTTTTGTTGCCCCAAATTTAACAATTATTTTACAAGGCAATTAAAATTCTTTTGGTGGGGTGTGTGCATGTATTCTAAAGTAACATTAAAGTTATTCCACAGATCCCTTTTGCACTCAGCTAAAATAGTTTAATTACACTATAGACAAACTGCATTATTTTTTTCTTATACAACTTATCAATTCATAATATCAAGTATTTCGCAGAGAAAAAAAAATTTCAAATCCACTCATTGCTTCATAATCGTCTCATTTTAATCTTTTAATCCACAGTCAGCTTTCATAAATTATGCATTAATTAGTATAAATTATTTAATTCTGTCTTCTTCCTTTGTATAAAATTATACACACACTTCTGTAATTTTAGTGTTGTGTTTACATGTCTCTATTGCAATATAGTGTTGTTATTTTTATTAAATTTCTTAATATTACTTTGAAGTTTTGGCACAAGGCCAGCAATATTGGTTGATCAAATCAGTCCCAGTGTTCAACTGGTACTTATTTTATTGACCCCCAAAAGTATGAAAGGTAAAGTCAACCTTGGCAGAATTTGAACGCAAAATGTAAAGATGGATGAAATACCGCTAAGCATTTTGCCCAGTGTGCTAACAATTCTGCCCGCTCGCGGCCTTAACGTTCTTGATATTAACAATCAAAATATTATTACTTAAAATATTATGCTAGTATGGGGTAGGAATTCACAAATTCTCTTCATTTGAATATTTTTAAAGCAATTGTTTCTACAATAGGCTTTCCTGCCTTGTGTTAACCATGAACATTTTGGATGCTGGAATGGCTCTGTGGTTAAGTAGTTTACCTTTGCAACCATGTGGCTCTGGGTTTCATCTTGCCATGTAACAAACCAAAAGGGCCTAGAAGGCTGTCATGCGCACACACACACACGCACGCACGCACGCACGCACACACGCACGCACGCACACACGCACGCACGCACACACGCACGCACACACACACACACACACACACACACACACACACACACACACACACAGTGTTTGTGTATTTATATTACTATGGGATGAGAACCAGTGCCTTCTAACAGAAATAGCTTGTTGTTGCTGTTTTGTTGAGTTGTATCCCTTTACGCCAATATCTCTTTTGTATTTCACATCTCATGAGTATGAGGAAATAAGTACAAGGCAAAGTATAAAGTACTGAGATCTATATGTTAATATAAATAAAACCAACATCATTAGAATCCTATGACTAAAACTGTGAAAAACTAAAAGAAGAACATGGTAGTACTTTGGGCAGAACATAATGCATTGTTTTCACTGGTATAGCTCAAGTGTGTACTGCCAAGGGGAACCGTTGAGTTTGCCACCCACTATGCAGGCTTACACAGTTGGGCCAAAAGTGCCATGCCACCCTCTATAAAAGCATTGCCTGGAGCAGAGTGCCCATCACCCCCACCTAGGCACACTTTTGAATGTCTGTAATTAATAAATACCAACAATACAATGGATTCCATTGAATTAAGTTTAACTCTCACCTATCATAACCATGATATTTCTGTTTAAATAAGAAAGTCATTATCGAATTGATTTTATTTTTTCTTCTCTAATAGATGGTTCCCTTGATGCTGAACGAAGTAATGTAACAGATCTTGTCAGCCAGATGGACCCAAATGGCAAGCGCACTATTTTTGTGTTAACCAAAGTAGATATTGCTGAGAGCAGCCTATATAATCCTCAGCGGGTAAGTTTTCATTCATAAAGTTTCAGGTTTTTAAAACTTAAGTTCCCAATGTTTGTAATTGTGTTGTGACATCAAGAATAGAAAAATGAACTTTTTTTAATAATTTTAATTCTTGTTCAGATAACTTAATTATAGTTGATCTTTTTTCTTCTAAAAAACAATTAGGCTTATTACATATAGCCTTTTAAAGCTTTCTCAAGTTAGTGATGTTACCTTAAACATCCATAAGGAAGGTGTTTCTGTAGAACTAAAGTTCAAGGGTAGAAGTATTGGGTGAACTGTTTAATACAAGTTTGAAAAGCTGTTTCATAAGAGAATGATAAACTGTTTAGCTTCATGTTAGCCTGGTCCAACAGGTCTATGATCAAAAATGTTTGTCATGATTATTCCTGTCTTTTACTTAATTCAGGTATGTTGTTTAGAATATGCTTCTTCCTTTTTTTAAGGCTATAGACCATGATTTAAGGGAGATTTGTCTACTAGTTCTCGCAGGTCAAATGACTGCATAGAGGCTCTTTCAGCAGCAGAGACTGAAAAAGTAGAAGTTGGAGATTCAGGTGGACTCAGAAAGGGGGAGGAAGACATTCTCATTTTTAATTATATTATAAAACATTGGATAAGTTGGCAATTATGGTATCACTGGAAGAGAGAACAGTGAAATTATTTCCAATTTACTAATTTAGAGTTATTTTACAATTTAAATCTATCTTGAAAGACTAAGTTATACTCAATTAGCTATATATAAACTCAACTGACTGCTACTTCTTGTTAGCTCTGAGTTATATATGATAGAGATATAGCAGTTGAATGCTCAATGATGACCTATAAACTCAATATGCCAGATACTAAGGTATTTTGTGTTATTGACTTTAAAAAAGAAAAGGTTAAAGCTCCATCCCAAGACATACAGGCACATAGAGCTGGTTTCTTGGATTCTCTGGTGTGTATATATATATATATTCCTTCCTGGACAGAACAGGACACTGGTTTGTTGTTGGAATACTCATTTTTGTCAGCTGAGTAGATTGGAGCAATGTGAAATGAAGTCTTTTGTGCAAGAACACAACACATTTCCCAGACCAAGAATTGAAACCATAGTGTTAAGATTATGAGTGCAACGCCCTAACCACTAATTCACATGCCTCCTATTATTAACTTTATATTCCTTAATTTTGGTACGGGGTTGAAACTGGAATTGTAACATTGCAAACTATTTATGAAGGTGATTTCCAACCTTTTAGGTGAACAAGTAATACTTGTTCAAAGTCTATTATTATTTAATTAATTTCTGTTAGTAATAAGCTGATGTGCTGTTTAATGTGATACTTGATTGAGATTTAGAATATATTTCTGATATTAGTTAAAAGAAAAAATTGGTGTTGTATCAACAGGGTGAGATTCTCATGTAGAGGCTCTTTTATTGACTGGAGATATTCCTTGTTTATCTCCAGTTGCATATTATTAAGTTCTGTTGACTGAGCTAATACAATTCAAGAATGTTGCAATTTTGATCAAATATCACCATTCTCTTTTTTTTCCCTTCATATTGTTCAGGCTTATAGTTACAAAGGTCATATTAAAGTTATACCATTTTGCTTTCTGTTCAACTTTCTTAGAAAGATACTCTCTCACAACATTTCAGTGAGGTGTGTTGACCAAGTGTTCTGAGGCTAAATATTATATTTTGTTGGTATTCAAGACATAATTTAGAAAATTGAGTGAGGAATTTTGAAATGCATAATTTTCTCAGGTTAAATAAAAATTTGAATTATCAATAAAATATCAAATGGTTCTATAAACTTTCAAAGATATTTCTTATTTTACTAGCTAGAAATTTGATTCCAATATTACAAGTATATTATTTCTGATATCTCCAATACACCTTTTGATTTTAGATTAAACAAATTTTAGAAGGCAAACTGTTTCCAATGAAAGCACTTGGATACTTTGCTGTTGTTACTGGTAAAGGTAAGTAGAAAAGAAGTTTGAACTTTGAAACACATGGGATTAAGCCCTCAATAATGATTTAAAAAAAAAAATCATTAATACTCTGCAGATTTCATATTAATTAAAATAATTTTCACTATTTATGGAATTAGGAAGAAATATTTTTTCATGCCATTGTTATATAAAATAACCAGTTTAAAAATAAGGACACTATTTACAGGTAACAACAGTGACTCTATCCAATCAATCAAAGATTATGAGGAAAGTTTTTTCCGGCGTTCCAGACTTTTCAAGTAAGTTACATTCTTTACTCTTTTAACCCTAATCCAGCTTTCAAACAGTTGCTTCTAACAGTTAGCCTCTATTTGCTCCACTTTTTTCTATTTCTTCACTCTAGTCCAAGTCCAATCGACATTTAACTGTAACTGCATTGTATTGTGTTATATTTTATTTTACAGAGATGGTGTCATGAAACCATCTCAAATGACAACCCACAATTTAAGTATGGCAGTGTCAGACATCTTCTGGAAAATGGTAAAGGAGACTGTTGAACAACAAGCTGATGCTTTCAAAGGTGAGTTCTTGAAATATTCTGTTGCTCTTCACTCACTTAACACTTCTCTCAGAGTATTATTTCATCATTATCATTATAAGGATCATTATTTTTTTACAAACATTTAAAGTCTCCTTATGTATTAGTAGGTAGATAATACCAGTGTCAATAAGGTACCTTGAACCATGAACAATTAAGTGGTTTTTGCAATGTGGTATATTGTAGTATTGATTTAGCCCTATGCTAGAATTTTTGTTTTTACTTACTGTGTGAAGGAAGTGTCCATGGCCTTAGGAAACTTTCTTAGACTGGTGAGGTAGATACCATTAATGTTTCTCCTGAACCTTTGAAAATTAACATTTATAGGAAAGGCATGAGAATGGAGGGAACTCTAGAGGGCTGACATTTGAAATAGAGAGAATTCAGTTTCTGTAAAATTCTCTGAGCTATTCTATTCTCATTTTGAAAGTAAACATTGACTCTTTAGCTTCTGGTAACTTTAGTTTTGTTGGTCTTCTCCATATGATTCAGTGGGTATTACTCTTAAATCACTTTAACACTAGCATTCAGATTATTCTGTCAAATGTTATGCTTATTCACATTGTTTTGTATTAATCATTGCTTATCTTGTAGCTTTGAGATTTCAATGTGAAGAGTATGGATGTGAAGAAAAAAGAAATTATAGCATACAATGCAAAATTTAAATTAGTCATAAAACATACTACTTGTTCAGCTTCTAGAGAATTTGTTTTTATTGAGAGCAACATTAGGTTATGGAGAAAGAGAATGAAGCTCAGCTACATCAAATGCCAAACAATAAACAGTCTCTAAGAGGAAAGTAAGTTCTCTATCCAGAACTGGAGAAAGAATTGGCTGAATGGTGAATAATGAGATGAAAGATGTATATGTTGTAACAATAACACTTGTTATACACACATTTTATACTACTGTTGTGATGAGAGTTATGATGTCCCCTTGTGAGAGATAGACTGGTCTGAGTAAAGTATAAATAGTAACAATCTGAGTGAGTTCAACAATTCAGAGTTCAGAGTCGAGTGAAGTTTGTTAATTTGCAGTGAAGCCAGAAGGTGTCGGTTGGTTAGTTCACAAGGAATATTGATTGTTGGTTCATAAAGAGTTTTGTTAGTTCATTACATTATTTTTATTGTTGTCTGGTTATCTTATTTATTGTACGTAACAAATTACATTACAACATCTGGTGACGAGGTTTATGAAGCTCACATAGGTTATTTAACAATTTGTTTGAGATTCACTTTGTTAAATAATAGAAGATTTATTAGCTTCCATAGTACAGTTGCAAAAGCAACAACAAGACCAGCAATAAGAGTTGCAGAAGCAACTATTACAGTAACAGCAGCAATAACAACAATTATTAGAGCTATATTCAAAGAAGTCCAAAAATGAGGTTTGTTTTCACCAGATGGCATTTTGAACTCAATTAATACATTCAGTTATAACCCAGAGGTGGGTATAACTTTTCATTGTACTACAGAAGGTACAAGAAGATTTTTAAGTAAGATTGCAAATCATGGTCAGACAAACAAAAAGTGAGATTGTTATTGTGAAAATTAGCTCTGTAAGAGCATGAACATTACATTTCATATTGCCCCAAAAACCCAATGAAATTTGTTTTAAAGAAACAATAGAATTACTTATTTACATTATTTACAATTGGCGGATATTTGTCCTTATCTTGTTTGTTGTTAACACAACGTTTCGTCTGATATACCCTCCAGCCTTCATCAAGTGTCTTGGGGAAATTTCGAACCTGGGTTCTCATTCCTAAGGTATTTTTCAATGTTGTTATTACTATTATTATTATTATTATCATTATTATTCAGGTCACTGCCTGGAATCGAACTCGGAATCTTGGGGTTAGTAGCCCTGCACTCTTAACCACTACGCCATATGTCCATGGTTTGAAATTTCCCCAAGACACCTGGTGAAGGCTGGAGGGTATATCAGCCGAAATGTTGTGTTAACAGTAAACAAGATGAGGACAAATATCTGCCAATTGTAAATAATGTACACAATTCCTTATCTCTTAACTATAGAACTGTAATAGAATTACTAACATATTTGGTGATAAAATTTTTCTATTTAACACTTGAATGGAGTGTTGGAATATAACAAAAGAGAATGATGATTTTATCACATACACAGGCACAGTCAACAGGATGTGTGAAAATTTTAAACTCAAAGAACTTACACCTGAGATGTTCAAGTCTCTTATTTTTGTACAAGGCCTTACAGCCAGTGAAGATACAGAAATTCAGGCAAGAATTCTTTCTAAATTGGAACAAGCAAACCAAAATCTAACCTTACAGTCCATGGCAGAAGAATGGCAAATCTGAAACATAATGTAGAAAAAATTCAAGGAAAGGGTTCCTCAAAAATATGGATATGCTGACTGGAAAAGTACAACCAAAAAAGAATGCCATGTCCTAATCCATGTTATGGATGTGGGTGCATACATTTCAGAAAAGACTATTCATTTAAAAATCAAAAACATTACAGTTGCAAAAGAATTGGTCACGAGTTCACACTGCAGAACAAAATTATGAAGGTCAAATGTTAAAAATCCTAGAGCACTCTCAGCAGAAACAAACATCAACCCTCAAATAAGAAAATTCGTACATGTAAAAATAAATGGAATACATATTAAACTTCAATTAGATCCTGGAAGTGATATTTCAATAATAAATATGGACACATGTAAGAAAATAGGGAAACCTATGTTTAGAAAAAAAGCAAAATCTGTGTGTAGCATGACAAGCAACAAGTTACATTTCATAGGTGAAATGTGGACTAATGCCACATTTCAAGGAAAAACATGCAAGGTGAAAGTCTTCATCATTAAAAATGCAACCAATTTGTTGGGTACTGATTGGTTAGAATTATTTGATTTATGGGACCTCCCCATAAATCTCTATTGTAAAAACATAAATGGTTGTCCCTCTAAAAATAATTCATCTGAAGAGTGAGGGAAAATTTTTTTAAATGCTTCCGCAAGTACTCTCAGACAAACTAGGTCTATGTACGGAGACCAAGAACCAATGATCCAGGATATACATTGACTACGCTGGACCAGTGAACAGCACATACTATCTAATCATTGTGGATAGCTATACAAAATGACCAGCGGTGTGCAGATGTAATAAACCCACAGCAAAGACAACAATAAAGTTCATACTCGAATTATTTGCTTGATACGGTGTTCTAGAGACCTTAGTTTCAGATAATGAAACACAATTCATGGAACACAAATTAAGAAATTTCTGCAAAATACATGTCATAAAGCACATTTTTACTCCATCCTACCACTCGAGGTCAAATGGGCAGGCGGAAAGATTTGTCATGTTTAAAAGATCTCTAAGGAAAGCTAGGAACAAGCTAGATAATGATGAGGCACTAACGAAATTTTTGAAAGTATATAGAATAACACCAAATTCAAATACTTATTCAGGAAAGTCCCCAGCAGAGTTAATGTTCACGCATAAAATAAAATAAAATTATTGTCAGGAAAGAATACATATAAAGGAAAGACAAAAAATACAGTTGAAGGAAATACAAGAATAAAATAAATACATAAAATCAAATCAAATTATTGCCAGGAAAAAATACATATAAAGGAAAGACAAAAATTACATTTGAAGGAAATACAAGAATATTTCAAAACATTTTGAAGTAGGAGATAAAGTTATTTTGTAAAAATGACAAAAATGGTAAAGAGGGTTGGGAGGATGGCTGTGTTATCAAAAGATTAGGTAATATGATGTATTTAATTAAAGGACAATGTTCAGAACATAAGAGACACCTTAACCAGTTAAAGATGAGACTTACAGAAGAATGAAGAGTAATACCAATGGAAGTCTTCTGTGATATGTTTGAAGTGCCAGTACCGAAAGATATTGCACCCCATAGAACTAACTTTAGAAAACAAAAACACACTGAGTATCTGGAAGTAATACCTAAATGAAAAAGATATCAAATTTTCCAAGAAAAAAAAAAAAGCATGTTAACAAGAGTGCTTAATACATTGAAAAGAAAAAGTGCTGTGTGCAACAAACAATATTACCTTAAAAGTCGGGCAACAATTAAGATACAACAGCTAAAAAAAAAAGAGGGAGAGGTGCTGGAAAGAAAAAAATAAAAATAAAAGAAATTCCACTTTCTCACAGTAGTCAAAATTTCAAAAGGTGAGATGTTGTGATGAGAGTTACGATGCCCCCTTGTGAGAGATAGACTGGTCCAAGTAAAGTATATATAGTAACAATCCGAGTGAGTTCAACAGTTCAGAGTTTTGAGTCTAGTGAAGTTCGTGTTAGTTCACAGTGGAGTTGGAAGGTGTTGGTTGGTTAGTTCACAAGGAATATTGATTGTTGATTCGTAAAGAGATTTGTTAGTTTGTTACATTATTTTTTACTGTTGTCTGGTTATTTTATTGTATGTAACAAATTATGTTGCAACAGTAGCTACTATACTATAGCCTTTGCTCAATAGCTTTTAAGCAAAGATTGCTGTGTAAAAGTTGGAATCTAGTCTCTTTAAGTGTTTGTTAGTGCTTTGGTTTTTTGTGTTTTAAAACTTTCAGCAATATTAAGTTGGTTTCTTTATATATTTATATGCTACTATACTATAGCCTTTCAATAGTTATGATATTCAGCTCACAAATGTAATGTCGTGAGTTTGATTCCTGCAAAAGTCAGAATCAAGTCAGTTTTAGTGTTTGTTAGCTTTTTGGTTTTTTTTGTGTTTTAAAATTTGCAGCAATATTATGTTGGCTTCCTTTAAAAATATAGATAATTAAAGATGCACTCAAGAATCACATTATTTAAAAGGATAAAATACACTACTGATTTTCAACTACAAAAGCATAAGAGTTACATTATACTTGAGATCATACTCAGTACAGTCATCTAAATAACAAATTGTCATCTCTGACACCCTGCCCTTGTTGTCACTGATGTTATATTTTATATCAAATGTATTTAACACCAAACGTTTGGATAAATCATGTTATATACAGCTAAGTTTACTCATGTGTTGGGAAGATGAGTGTGTTTATGCTTTGAGAAAAGCATTTCTTTGGAGAAGTGAAAATAGAGTGGAGGTGGGTTGCTTGAAATGTTAATGTGTTGTTTCCCCATTGCATCTAAACTTATCAAAATTTGTAAACTTTATTAACCCTTTAACAGTCATATGACTCTGTCAAATCTAATGCTTATTTCTTCATATTGTATTGAATTAATCATGCATTATCTCATTGTTCTGAGATTCTCTAAAATGAAATATTCTTCATTTTTCTTCTTCTTTAACTTACTTCTTGTGAAATGTTTTCCTAATATAATGGGTTGTTAAATTTCTTTATTATTATTTCTACAGCTACCAGGTTTAATTTAGAAACAGAATGGAAAAATACTTATCCTCGCTTAAGAGAATTGGATCGGGTAAGAATCCTTAATTATTTGATGACATGATTGTGTTGAATTGTCTTGGTAGGATTAGAAAAACAAAACAAAAACAATAAAACAATACAGAGGATAATATAAAAAAAACTAGGAATTTTTATGTAAGTGGGCTGGACTTGTTGATAAAAAGATCCAGTCCTTTAAACATTTTAACAGAGTATTTATTCTAAGATATCATCATCATCGTTTAACGTCCGCTTTCCATGCTAGCATGGGTTGGACAATTTGACTGAAGACTGGTGAACCAGATGGCTGCACCAGGCTCCAATCTGATTTGGCAGAGTTTCTACAGCTGGATGCCCTTCCTAACGCCAACCACTCCTAGAGTGTAGTGGGTACTTTTACGTGCCACAGCACGAGGGCCAGTCAGGCAGTACCGGCAACGGCTATGCTCAAATGGCCACCTGCACACGAGCCAGTCCAGTTGGACTGTTCTTGTATTTCAAAAGGCACGAGTTTGTCCTACACTATTCTGATGAATCTATCTGAGAATTATATGAAGGGTACAGCATTCTGTGGAATATTGAACCACTTATGCTATAATCCAATGAGTAGATAGTTTCATTAATAACACCTAGAATACTCACTATACAAAGTTTCATATATTTATACATATATATATATATACACACACACAAATTCAAGTTGTGGTGGTGGTGGTGGTTCCAGAAAAATGTAATTCTGAATATTGTATAAATATTTTAGTGTGTTTCATGTTGATAAATTTTATGAAGTTAGTTTTTTAATGTCAAAACTGAGAATTGATAAACAGTTATCTTTTTTTTTTTTTTTTTTGCCTAGGATGAATTGTTTGAAAAAGCTCGAGGTGAAATTCTTGATGAGATCATTGACTTGAGTCAGCTGACTCCTAAACAATGGTGAGCTTTTGTTTTTTGTTCCACTTTTGCATTAATTTTACATATTTGTAAATGAAACATGTATTTTTATAGTTGGATATTCTTCTTGAAGTTAATTACTGGAGACAAGAGGTGCAATAAGATATCTTGTCAAAGGGATCATTGTAACTATGCTAATAATATCATTATGCATTGTAATCCAGTACCCTATCTTCCCAAGTATTTAATTTTTACTCTTCAACTTCAGCATCAATGAGCTAGAAAGAATGCAAATAAAATGTAGTGAGGGAGATGAAGAAAGAAACAAATGATGTATTGTAGACCTTTCTAGCCCATATTAGCATAGAAAGCTTGACCTCTACAAAACTTTTTCTGATTCTTTCTAATTTTGGCACAAGGCCAGAAATTTTGATGGGGAGGGGGCAAATCAGTTACAGTGACCCCAGCACTTGGCTAACACTTATTTTATTAATCCTGAAAGGACGAAAGGCAAAGTTGACTTCAGAGGAATTTGAACTCAGAAAGTAAAGAGCCAGAAGAAATGCCACTAAGTATTTTGACTGAATTCTACCAGCTCACTGACTTTTTTTATCTATGAAATTGAAGCAACCGAACACTTGTTTACCATGATTTCTTGTTGATCTGCTTTTTGCAACATTGTTTTTCTTTCTCTACTGTGTAGTTTGATTTTTTACAATCTATAATATATATATATATATTTATATTAGGGAAGAAGCCTATTATAATCAGCTACGGAAGACAACTGTTACATACTTTTTTGAAAATATCTACTTACCAGCAGCACAGTGTGATAATCCTGGGTAAGCATTTTTTACACTATAGTAATGTCAGAATAACTCCTTACATTAACTGAAATCATTTCCTTGCTGTGATGAAAAAAGTTTCTCACACAATGTCTAGGTTCATGAAGGTGAATGGCTTAGTAGCTAGAGTTTTTGGCCCACGATCATAACGTTGTGAGTTTGATTCCTGGTGATGTGTTATGTCCTTGACCATGACACTTTATTTCATGTTGCTCCAGTCCATTCAGCTTCCAAAGATGAGTTGTACCTATAATTCAAAGGGCCAGCCTGAACCTCTCCAAGAACTAAGTTAAGGGTTGACATGTTTCTGGAGCGCTCAGCCACTTGCACATTAATTTCATGAGCAGGCTGGAACACTTGTCATAACTGATGGAGTATCAGCTCAGTGTCTGAGTTAATGTTAATATTGAACCTTTTAGTATTTAAACTGGCCATGTCTAGCTCAAATGTTCTACTTGTTTTCTGTTAAAACTAGCCAGATCTGACCTCTCATGCCTATCCTACAATGTCATTCTAAAAATAAACAATCACATCATTGAGATTTCAAACTACAAGATAATACATGATTAATTCTAAACAATGTGAATAAATAAGCGTTACATTTAACAGACTAATGTGAATGCTAAAGGGTTAATGCATAAAGCATTAAAAAGCTGGTTCCAGGGGATCCTAGAAACCACTAATTTAGCCTATCTAAATTTATAAATTGCTTTTAAATTTCAGCAGTACTGTCATTAGCTATTTTAAAATGGTAACTAGCACACAATTGAGATTCATGTACTTTTCTTTTTAAATGCCATAGAAATAACATCAGTTTACTTTGGTGCAGTTTTTAATTCAGTGTTATGTAGAATCTGTAAGATGTAGTTTGGGCTAAGTGTATTCTTGACTTGTTCCTGTTTTTTTTATAATTTTGCATAAGTTGTTTGCTCCAATGCACCTATACACTGATATTTTAGACTTAATGTGTCATTGTTTTTATGTAAGTTTTGTCATTTTCCTTTTGTTAATAAATTTAACTTTTGTTTGATAAATGCATATTTACAATTATTTATTTTGTCTTTGTTTTTGTTCTCTCTATATAATTACGCAGTACTTTTAATACCACCGTTGATATAAAATTGAAGCAGTGGGCTGATTCTTTATTACCAAAGAAATGTGTTCTGGTAAATATATAAAATATTTTGGCTTATAATTTATAATTGTAATATAAGTTCTTTTATGTAGTGTTTTAAGTAAATATAACACATATAGTACTAGATGTTTTCCAAGTCAAGTATAATGCATTTTTGTGGTTGCTTGACCTGCTAGAAATAGTGATCAAGTCTCTACCTTAAATAAAGAAAAGACACATTAGATAATATGGTCATAGATATGCTGTCTGAGAAAAAGATAAGGTCATGTTTAGAATACTTATTATATTTTTGCTTGATCAAAGTAGATCTGTGATTCAATAATAGCATCTAAGGTTTGTTACAAGAAAGATGGAAAGAACAAACTTAAAGGTCTAAAGAAAATCCTTTCTATTCTCTCAGAAAATGTAACTCATTGTTGTGGTGAGAGTATGACACCCTCTGATGAGAATAGATGGAACAACTACATTATAAATAGTAACGATCTGACATAGGTGGCAGTTTATAGTTTTGTCTTTGAAGTCCAGGTTCAGTTTACAGTTCGAGCAAGCGTGTTGAAAATATTGATCGTTGGTTCGTTGCATATTTTTTACTGCTGCTGCTTCTATTTTGTATTGTTATAACACTAGAGCATATTCTTTATCTATCGTCAACAATATCAACCATATTATGATATTGGAGGCTTAAGGATATAACACTCACAAACGGTTTTTGTCATGCTAGACTCAGAAAATAAATACTACTTTGTTTAAGCAAATCTACAGAAAATATACTTAAATACTTTCATTAGTCTATAAGTAAAACCTATTTTTTTTTATTAAAATGTTTGTTCTATGTTCGTCAATAAATGTTAATCTGGTGAAATGGAAACGTAAGGATTAATCAAAGTCTTAGAAAATTAGACCATATATTATTTTAATGTACTTATAAATAAAATACAGTTTCAGTGTTACTTTAGAAAGTGTTATCTTTATAGATTTGCTGAAATCTCCATGCTACATCTGCTTTATAGATCACATTATCTATGATTTGAACAATTTGTATGTGGTAGTCTAGCTATCTCCTACATATTACTGACAAACAACCACCACCTCTATGTCTAGCAAGTATTTATTCATCATCATCATCATTGTTTAACTTCCGCTTTCCATGCTGGCATAGGTTGGACGGTTTGACTGAGGGTTGGCAAGCCAGAAGGCTGCACCAGGCTCCAATCCGGTCTGGCAGTGTTTCTGCAGCTGGATGTCCTTCCTAACACCGACCACTCTGAGAGTGTAGTGGGTGCTTTTTATGAGTCAGTCAGTCAGTACTGGCATCGGCCATGCTTGAATGGTGCTTTTTATGTGCCATTGGCATGGGAGTCAGTCAGGCGGCACTGGCAACAACCACACTTGAATAGTGCTTTTTACATGCCACCAGCACGACCGCATTCGAATGGTGCTTTTTACGTGCCACTGGCACAGGAGCTGGTCAGGTAGCACAGGCAACAATCACGCTCGAATGGTGCTTTTTACGTGTCACTGGCATGGGTGCCAATCAGGCGGTGCTGTCATTAGCTATGATGACGACTTCACTTGCCTCAACAGGTCTTCGCAAGCGCAGTTTATTGCCCACCATTATTATTACTAATTTGAATTAAATATTAATATTCATGTGAGTATTAATATTAGAATATTAAATATTAAAATTCTAAACAGTGTTATGTTGGTAAAAGTAAACTAGTTTTTATTTTCTGAAATTATATATTTTTCATCATATTAAATAGTGCAATGAAGAGAGCTGGTACTCAGAACCTTTGCAGGCTCTTGCAAACTAACAAGCTTTCCAAGACTAGTAGGTCTTCTTGATGATGAAGCTGTAAATTAACTGCTCCTGGACACTACTCTCAAGGCTGATTGCCAGGCTTCCATAGTATATAAGTGACCAAGATTACAACATACCCTGAACAGGACACAAGTCCATCACAAAGTTACTCATTTACAGCTGAGTGGACTAGAGCAACATGAAACCAGGTGTTTTGCTCAAGAACATAATGTACCATCCAGATCAAGAATCAGAATGGTAATCATGCAATTTTAAGTACACCACCCTCACCACCTGGCCACCTGCCATCAAAGGCATAAGGTTGTGAAGTGTCTCTTAATTCATAATTGAAGATTAAGCACTAGAGAGTGGACAGCATAGTTTGTGAAGAATTGGATGGTAAAGTGTCAAAGAGAAAATGTAGGCTTTACAATGTGATGGAAAATTTTCAGAATGCTTCTGTAGGTGTTCTAAAAGCTTAAATATTGGTAAGGATAGAAAATAAGTTTCAGATTTACCTTACTTATGGCCATCAAATTTTAATCTTTTAATTCATTAAATGGAGACAAAAATTATTTGAGATTGTTTAATTTATAGGTTGGTTGGAATACTCTACATGAAGAATTTGGTAAATTAATGGACAGAGAGGACCGACTAAAAGAACATGATAATATTTTTGATCAACTAAAGCTTGCAGTGAAAGATGCTTCTCGGAAGAGACATGAATGGGATGTTAAAGCAGAAGAAAGTTTGGTAAGTTTTCCAACAGCTGCAAAATGTTTTGCTTTTATTTATTTATTTAATAATAAAAAAGTAATAACAAATAGAAATTCATTTGTTTTAGCAACTCAAGAATTACAGTATAGAAACGTTTTCATTTCTATTTTGTTAAACATTTTTTGTTAATCCCTATACATTTATTTCTCTCTCCATTTTTTTACCTCTCAACCCTTTCTGTTGAAGAGGTAGACTCAAAATGTCAAAGACTTTTCTATTCCTGAGTGTTAAACTAAAACACCTGCTTGTTGTTCCCTCACCTGTCTTCGTCTTTTGTTTTCTGTAAATTTGAACTAATACACAAACATACACGCATGCATGCACACACACGCACATACACCAAGGTGAATGATTAATTATCTACAATAAAAATACATAAAAAAAACGGTCACTGGTGACGATTTTTACCCAGGTGTCACCTACATTGCAATAGTGATCCAAATATCATTGGCGGATTTCAAAACGATTTTGTTTCTGTAATTATGTGAGTTATTTTGGTCTTGCACAAATCTCTCTAAAGCCAAGTCTGTTATGATAATGATCTTGCTGGTGTTGGTGTCACTAAAAAGGCACCCACTACACTCTGTAAAGTGGTTGGCATTAGGAAAGGCATTCAGCCATAGAACTTGTGCTTGAGCAGACAGTAAGGCTGGCACAGTCTTCTGGCTAGTCAGCTCCTGTCAAACCATCCAACTCATGCCAGCATAGAAAATGGCTGTTAAATTATGATGATGAAATGTGTCTAATTTGCATATTATTTACCACTTTATCATTAGTTTGTTCAAGAGAACCATACCACAGAATCTTTGAATTTTATCATCAACCCAGTTCCTTCTTGGTGTGTAATATTGTATGACTATTTCTAAAATTTTCAAATCTTTCATAGAGGAGGCAGTTCTCAGCAGCAAAACACCTTTTGTTGAAAGCCTTCCATAAGAGTTCAATCCTCAATACACCTTCAGCCCACAGAAAATGGTTCAGTGACTGCTGCTTGTATTTGGAGCAAACAGAAACTGGCAAAGCCATGGGTCATGTAATAAGGCTGGGAACTTAAATGAATTTCATGTTCAAACCTCCACCCTTAGTGACTGGAAGGAGGCCACATCTTGTGATGCAATACACAACTAATTTTCCTGTCAGTAGTTGAAAAATATAAGAATGTTGCAGATATTTAATGACTCCCATCATCATCTAAATTTCCATGCCTGCTTTTCTGTTTGTGTGTGTTGGATAATTCCTTTCCAACAGTGCCATTTGTTGCGTTCTTTTGTCATCTCTTTTGTGAAGTTCAATAGGTGCAGGTGTGGCAGTATGGTAAGAAGCTTACTTCCCAACCACATTGTTGCATGGCACCTTGGGCAAGTGTCTTCTACTATAGCTTTGGCCCAACCAAAGCCTTGTGAGTGGATTCGGTAGACAGAAACTGAAAGAAGCCCACCATATATATGTATATATGCAGTTCTATGTGTGTGTTTCTTAGTGTCTATGTTAGTCTCTCTCCACCATTAACTGACAACCAGTGCTGGTGTCTTTACATCCCTGTAACTTAGTGGTTCAGCAAAAGAGAATGATAGAATAAGTACCAGGCTTTAAAATATGTACTGGGGTTGATAAATTCTTCAAGACAGTTCCCTAGCATGGTCGCTAGATAAAATCGTGAGATTAACTTTTACCATTTCTACCCATGTCTTACTTGGTCTTTGTATTCTATGGTTTCCTTCCTGTTGGATATCCTGACATTTGTTTACTCATTTATTTGTTATTCTCCTTATGAATCACATGTCCATACCACTGCTGCTGATTCCTCCTCTTGTATCTAGTATATCTTTCAACTCATTTGTTTCATGTTATTTATACATACTAACATTACACATTCATTGGAACATACTTGTGCCATTTCTTCCCAACTTTCACAAATCCCAGCATTCAGTAACTTCATCTCACTGCTTTACAGCACTGTATTTTATACACAAACAACCTGTGTGTGTGTGTGTGTGTGTGTGTGTGTGTGTGTGTGTGTGTGTGTGTGTGTATACATACATACATATGTATATACATAGATATGCTTGCATGCATACATACATACTTACATACATATATTCACATTCATTTTGTTTTAATGTTCATTTTTCCATGTAAGAATGGAAAAGTGGATTTTAAAACAATGATGATACATCTATCTGTCTGTTGTTGTTGTTGGCACTCCGTCGCTTACGACGTCAAGGGTTCCAGTTGATCCAATCAACAGAACAGCCTGCTCGTGAAATTAACGTGCAAGTGACTGAGCACTCCACAGACACGTGTACCCTTAACGTAGTTCTCGGGGATATTCAGCGTGACACAGTGTGACAAGGCTGACCCTTTGAATTACAAGCACAACAGAAACAGGAAGTAAAAGTGAGAGAAAGTTGTGGTGGAAGAGTATAGCAGGGTTCACCACCATCCTCTGCCGGAGCCTCGTGGCACTTCAAGTGTTATCACTCAATAAACACTCACAACGCCCGGTCTGGGAATCGAAACTGCGATCCTATGACCGCGAGTCCGCTGCCCTAACCACTGGGCCATTGCGCCTCCACTTCTATCTGTCTAGGGCGGGTAAAATTCTCAAGATCCACAGACAAGTTCTCTCCAGCGGTCTTTGTCCCACATTATCGATGCCATGTCCTGTGTCTCCTAGAAACCAGTGTCGGTCCTTAGGGCATCTACATGTGGCCTCCTCAGTCTCCCTCTTCTAGTGTGTCCGTGTAGGGGCTCCTACAGGAGCACTGAGTGCAGTATCAACTCTGTATGACGGTTAGCATGTCCAGCTAACCTCAGTCTCCTCTGTGTTATTTTCAAGCTAACTATTGGGATGCTATTGTACAGTTTTGAGTTCTTCATCCACAATGTATACTGATTTATGTTCAGAGCTATCCTCTGCATTTTCGAGTAGCACCCACCCAATATCTGAGTGAGTTTGTTGGTCAGTGTCCGAGTTTCAGACATGCACAAGAACACAGACTCTGCTGCAGCAACAAATAGACAGATCTTCAGGTCTTTACGAAGGTCTGACTTCCATACAGATCTCAAATTGTGGCATACCGCCCAGGCTTTGCGCTTCCTCTCACCTTTATCACCCTCTGTGTTCTCAATCTTTACTCCCAGATACAGGAAGTTCTCAGCCAACTCTAATGGCTTCCTGCCTACATTCATAATCTTCTCTGGCTTCTTAATGTTCTCTACCAGATACTTCATCTTAATTTCATTCATTTTCAGCCCCACATTCATCGACACAGTCTTCACCTCCTACATCAACTCCTCTGCCTCCCTCATTGTGTCACCAGAACTATGTCATGAGCAAATTCAGCATCTGATATCTTTTTAGCCATGACCCTCCTGCTCTGAGCTGGTGCTACAGTAAAGTCAGAGTCCTGGTGTTTCTCCAATGTTAGATGCATACAATAGTCCACCGCAATGATAAAAAGGTAGGGAGCCAATGTATCTCTCTGAAGCATTCCAGCCAGTGTCTCAAAGAACTCTGTCATCTGGTCAGGTATAATGACTTGGGCTCTGATGTTGGTGTAGAGCAGTGATATCAGGTCCAGTATCTTCTTGGTGATTCCATGAGCCTGTAAGATTTTCATTAGGCAATGACGGTCCACAGAATCAAAAGCCTTCCTGAAGTCAATGAGAAACATAACAGCAGGAAGACTCTTTGCTCTATCTCCCTCTAATATCCTCCTCAGCATTAGGATGTGACTGGTGGTTGATCTTCTCTCTCTGAAGCTGTTCTGGTTGTCCCTGAGCTTCTTCTCCATCTTGGGCTGGATCCTGTTAAGAATCATCCTGTTGAGGGTCTTTTCCATGAGTGACATCAGTGAGATCTCCCTGTAGTTGTTGGTGTTAGAGGGATCTCCTACCTTTGGTACTGAGACGATGTTACTGATCCTTCACTGATTCAGGGCAATTCCTTTTTCCAGTGCCTGGTTACAGAATTCCTAGATGATATCATCAAAATCACACCTCTTCATCACCTCTGGTGCTACTCCATCTTATCCATAGGCCTTGCCCTTTTCAATTTACTTTTTGACTCTCTGAAGCTCCTCTTTGGCAAAGGGTCACTCTATGTATCATCATTTATATGATGATACATGACCGAGACCTTTGGAAATGTGCTGTGCGTGAGAAGACCCGGCAAGCCAAGTGAGATCGTTGCCAGTACCGCCTGACTGGCCTTGTAGGGTTTTCGAGCAAGATCATTGCCAGTGCCCCTGGACTGGCTCTTGTGCGGGTGGCACATAAAAGACACCATTTCGAGCGTGGCCGTTTTCGTGCGGGTGACACGTAAAAGCACCCACTACACTCTGAGTGGTTGGCGTTAGGAAGGGCATCCAGCTGTAGAAACTCTGCCAAATTAGATTGGAGCCTGGTGTTGCCATCCGGTTTCACCAGTCCTCAGTCAAATCGTCCAACCCATGCTAGCATGGAAAGCGGACGTTAAACGATGATGATGATGATGATGATGATACATACACACATTACAGGTACACACATACATACTCACACATATGCACATATATATGTTGTATATGCATATGTATATATTGTAAATTTATATACCTTTACTGTGTACAACTTTGATTTAAGTTACAACTGAAATATTTACTACTTCCATAGTTTGCTCCTTCGTGAATGAACAGAATTTGTTGGAATGTAAATATCATAAATTGTATTGTATATAGTAGTAAGTTTATGGTTTTTTTGTTGTTTTGTTTTTTTACAGAGAATGTTTCAGATTAACATCCTTGAGGATACTTCATGTACAGATAGAGTGCAGTGGGATGCAGCCATTAAGTTTATGGAAGAGTGTGTGAAAGAAAACTTGAAGACAAGTCAGTATACAACCATGACCGTTTATCTAATAATAAAGTGTGTATATGTGTTTGTGTTTGTGCATGTACATCTGTATATACATAAATGTGCACATTGTCCAAATGTATTGGCACTCTGTTGGTTATGATGATAAGGACTCCAATTGATTTCGTCAACAGAACAGCCTTCCCATGAAATTAATGTGCAAATGGCTGAGCACTCCACAGACATTCGTACCCTTAATGTAGTTCTGAGGGAGATTCAGTGTGACACAGAATGTGATAAGTCTGGCCCTTTGAATTACAGATACAACACATTTTTGCCAGCTGAGTGGACTGGAGTAACATGAAATAAAGTGTCTTGCTAAAGGTCATGACCTGCTGCTGGGAATCAAACTCATGACCTTATAATCATAAGCTGAATATTCTAACCATTAACCCCACATGCACACATCAATCTTTTGTCTATAGTGTTACTCACTTAAGTACTGTAAATGATATCATTTATCCCCCTACACTTCACATTGTATCCCTATTACTGTCCTGCTCCTCTCTGACCCACTCCTATTTCTTTCACAGCCCCTCCTCCAAACTGATAATCTTTGTACCTCTAATCAAATCATCTGTCACTCTTGCACACTTATCCACCCACTTAATTTATACCTTGACCTCACAGCTCTCTCTTTTTCTGGAGGGGGAAGCCATATATTTACCTCTTCAGCAAGACACATGTTCCCGTCCCTCTATCATACTTTCATATCCTTCAATGTTACACCTCACTCAGTTGAGTGGTCTTTTGTCTTGCAAGTACTTGGTGAGCTCACCAGTGCTGGTGCCATAAAAAAGACACCCAGTAACCCCTATAAAGTGATTGGCACCAGGAAGGGCATCCAGCTGTAGAAACAATGTCAATGCAGACATTGGAGCTCAGCACAGCCCTCAGGCTCATCAAATCCTGTCAAACTGTCCAACCTATGCCAACATGGAAAAAAGGACATTGAATGATAATGATGATGATAACATGCTCACTGTTAATCTCATAAAGGAGGCATCATACTACAAGCGGCTGAGAATATCCAACCACTAGGAAGTTGTCCTGAAAATTATTGGTATTTGTGATAAATATATCCACTCCATTCTGTCTTTTTACCATCAACAAATTTGTGGTCATCACTGAACCAATGTGGAGAAATTTTTGATCTTAATAGTGCAACCAAATTTTTGTTTAAAGCCTGTGTAGACAAGAAGAAAGGCCAGCTAATAACCTTCACAAATGAAGAATCAATTAAAGTATCATCATATGTGCCTAATATATATATATATATATATATACATATATATATATATATATATCATCATCATCGTCGTTTAACGTCCGCTTTCCATGCTAGCATGGGTTGGACGATTTGACTGAGGACTGGTGAAACCGGATGGCAACACCAGGCTCCAGTCTGATTTGGCAGAGTTTCTACAGCTGGATGCCCTTCCTAACGCCAACCACTCAGAGAGTGTAGTGGGTG
>NC_142930.1:67249749-67337249 GCF_046866305.1 Octopus bimaculoides
ATTACATGAAATATGCTAGAATGTACTTAACTATTACTTTTCTTATGGTAACTATTTACTATTTATTTGTAGAGACACAGCAATTCTTTAGCTAGTGATGAATTTACTACTGTTCGTCGGAACCTGCAGACACAAGGCCTGGAAGTTGACAATGACTTTGTATGCATTTATTTCTGTTTGAACCATATTTTTACATACAGTCTTTGTGTACCATTTATTTCTTATTTAAAGTCTAACTTGAAACTAATAAAGGCATTTTCTTGATAAATTGAAAGTTAAATAACTTCAAAATTTTATTTGAGCTTTCTTGAACTTTTGCAGTGATTTTATATTAAAAAGAAAAAAAAAAAATTCATAATTTTTCTGTATGATTTTCAGATTAGAGAAACATGGTATCAAGTATTTCGAATACATTTCTTTAAGAAATCCTTAGCCACAGCTCAGCATTGCAAAAGAGGATTTTATTATTACCAGAAAGGATTTCAAGATTCGGAGGTAAATATAGGCATCTAATGCCATTCTGCTGATTCAATCTTGATTTCATATTCATTGCAGGTAAATTGAATTTTATGGGATCTTGAATAAGTGTACAACTATTATTTGCTTTGTGTACTGCAAATGGAATGAATACATCGTTTTATTTCATGCATATTACCTGAAATATAGTGGATTCAAATTCTGGCACAAGGCCAGCAATTTTAGCGGAGGAGTTAAGTTGATTATATCAACCGCAGTGTTCAACTGATACTTATTTTATCAACCCCCGAAAGGATGGAAGGCACAGTCAGCCTCAGCAGAACTTGAACTGAACATACAGACAGACAAAATACTGCTAAGCATTTTGCCTGGTATACTAACGATTCTGCCAGCCTGCCAATTTTATTACATGAAATATATTAATTTTCAAATACAAAACAATTATAATTCCATAGTTTTTCTTTTATTTATTTAAAAAAAATTTTGTTCTTGTGTAGTAAATTAAGTGGTATGCATAAAGTATATTTGTTTTAAAAGTGACATGACTGTATTTTTGGAATTTTTGACCTGCATTAATATAAAAATATCTCTATAAGTGAATGTTTCTAATCGATTCCTACTGTTAACAGTACACATACATAGTCATGGTGGGTAAATGACAGAATTGTAGTGCTGGAGAAAATGTCTTGTGGTATTTGGTTATGTTCTGAGTTCAAATCCTACCCAGTTACACTTTGTCATTCATCCTTCCTGTGACGATAAAATAAATAATGAGATTAATATAATCAATGGCAGTGTCCTAACATCGCCACTACAATGACTGGAAGCAGGAAAAGAATAGAACAATCATCATAGCTAGATTATTACAATGCAATGTTCAGTAAAAATTAATAGGAATGTCTCTATTGTTTTTTCTTTTTAAACTTTCAGCTTCAGTGCCACGATGTCGTACTTTTTTGGCGATTCCAACGTATGCTGCAGACAACCTCCAATGCACTTAGACAGCAAGTGATGAATAATGAAGGTAAGCATTTAATAATGTAGAAACAGGATGCTTTTCATTGGTTTTCTGTTTCAAATGTGATTATAAGCATCAGCATTCTTTTCTTCTTTTTAAAGACTTCATTAGAAATGTAGATGATTCTTGTTGAACATTATCTAAACACAAAATCTCATTTGATTGTTTGATAGGGTAGCCTCACAGCTATGAGCTGCTATTAATATTTTCCCATGAATGTGAATGAAACTCAAACACCATAAAATATTATAGTGCTCATAATTTTTATATGGATATATGATATATTAAATCGTGTTACTATCATATATTTATTGTTATAAATCTGTTGGTGATATCTAAGGGTAAGTAAGATACAAGTAGTTGGCTTCAGACCTGTGATAGATTATTTCTTAAAAGTTGTAAAGGAAGTCTGGCAAGTATGGGAAATAACTCTGGTATTCTATTTTTTTTAGATGATCTGCAAAGCATTGCTTTCATATTACTTGCTTAGATAGCGATAAAATAACCATTGAATAAAATGTATAAGATTGTGCATTGATTGGCATAGGAAAATAGAATTGTTTAGAGAATGACTAATTCGGATATACTATTTGCATGGAGAAAGAGCAGTTAAGTTAGGGTTAAAATATTTAATGCTAGGAGAATGAAAAAAACTAACAAGAATTAATCATCATTATCGTTTAACGTCCATTTTCCATGCTGGCATGGGTTGGACGATTTGACTGGGGACTGGCAAGCCAGGAGGCTGTACCAGGCTCCAATCTAGTCTGGCAGTGTTTCTACGGCTGGATGCCCTTCCTAACGCCAATCACTCCAGTCAGGCGGCACTGGCATTGGCCACAACTATAATTTCCATTTTTGATTGCGATTTTTGATTTTACTTGACTCAATAGGTCTCTTCAAGCATGGCATGTCGCTCGATGATTCAAACAATGAAATCTTAACTATTTATAGTCCATTGGATGATGATATTTCTCTTACATCTTACTCTGCTCTGTGTTATGTTTATTTTTTATAGTAAGTTCTCTTATACTGTATGATAAAATATACGATGTGATGTGTATTTTAATAGACACTAAAATCTGACCACCAATATTTCAGATATTTGCAATAACAGTGGAAAACAAATTATTTAAAATATAGTCCATCTAAAATATTACTTGTTTGATATGGTTTGATTTGAATTATCTATCTGGTTAATTTTTTTTCTAGCTCGACGCCTTGAACGAATTGTAAAGAACATATTAGAAGATATGTCAGAAGATAAAGCCCAGTTGAAAACTTTGATTACTGGTAAAAGGGTTGATTTGGCAGAAGAGCTCAGTAAGTAATTTTCTTTCAAGAGAACAAAATGTTTGTGCATGTTAGCAGGTTTTGAAATCTTTTTGATGTCTTTAAAACAATTTCCTCATTTATAGAATACAATCAAAATGTTTTTTACCTTTCCCTATTTTACAATTTCTACATTGACTTTCATACTGCTAAACTGATTCAGTTTCACATATTTAAAACTATTCACTCGAACCATCTTGCTCTGTATATATTAAACTGTAAAGACAGTATTTTCATTTGAAAAATGTATCACTCAGAAACTCTTAAGCTTTGCACCCTCATTGATCCTTCAAACAGAATATTAACTGTACTAAACTTTCCACTTCAAAAAGGCTTAACCATTTAGCATTTAAACCTGGCATATCTGACCCAGTATTCTACCTGTTTTATGCTTGAACTGACCAGATCCAACCTTTCACATCTACCCTACAATGTCTTTCTATGAATAAAACCATCACATCATCAAAATCTCAAAACCACATGATTAATTCAAGACAATGTGAATAAAAACACATTACATTACTCTGAGTAGTCTGAATGCTAAAGGGTTAATCACCAATTTAGAACTTTTTGGTGAATCTGCCTTATGAATTCTCATCAAATGTCTATATTCCTCTATAGATTCTGTACTGAACAACACATCATTATCTTGGAGTTTTAAGCCTTCATTTCACAGATACAGTAATAGATTGTATTGCTGTATTTTATTTCATTCTAGTATAATTTAATTTAAAAATCTTCAAATGCTTTTCATCTTTCTGGAGTTTGATAAAGTTTCAATTACATACTGAAAATTATTTCAATTGATTGTAACCTTCAAATTTGTGGTCAGTTTCTCATAGCCCTCTGAGAGGCCCTTCACTCAATCAGCAAAGTTACTTTCATCAATAATCAATACATTGTAATTACAATACATTTTGGTTCTAGATTTAGGTTCTATTGTTATAACTATCCCAGTGATAATTTTATAAGATTTTTAATTTGTATAATCATCATCATCATCGTTTAATGTCCGTTTTCCATGCTAGCATGGGTTGGACAGTTCAATCGGGGTCTGGGATGCCAGGAAGCTGCTCCAGGCTCCAGTCTGATCTGGCAGTGTTTCTACAGCTGGATGCCCTTCCTAACGCCAACCATTCTGTGAGTGTAGTGGGTGCTTTTTATGTGCCACCGGCACAGGGGCCAGAGGAGGCTGGCAATTTCCACGATCTTTAGTGTTTTTTACATGCCACCGGCACAGAAGCCAGTCAAGGCGGTGCTGGCATTGGCCACGTTCGGATGGTGCTTTTTACGTGCTTTTTACAATTTCCATTTGATTTTCATTTTGATGTTGATGTATTTGACTTAATAAGTCTCCTCAAGCACAGCAGGTCACCCTACGATCCAAGGTGCTTTTGAATGGGCTGGGGCTGGTTATGTGAAACTGGTGTAGGATACAGCCGTGAACAAATTTGTGCCTGGAATTTGTCAATAACTTTGATCTTGATAAAAATATTTAAGAGAATATCACTTTAATCATCTTTAAAAGGTCTATATTTATTCTGTTGTTTTTCATGATATTTGGTCACTTCAAAATAACAGAGAACAATATATGATTTTGTTGCATTGATCATTAGATAACATCTTGTTGCTTTATTGTATAATGTTTATCATTCATGATAAAGTTAATTTAAAGTGGTGAATAACCTTTAAAAAACCTACTTTCTTGAAATTTTAGAATTTTAGAATTAGTTACATTTTTGTATGCAGCAATTACTTACACAAATTTATTTTTCATTTTTCAGAGCGAGTGCGTCAAATTCAAGAGAAACTGGAGGAGTTTATACAAGCCTTGAATAAGGAGAAATGATGTTAACTCACTTTAGTTATAGCAAGTTGCTGTGTCTATTTGCTTTTTTGGTCTCATTGTGAGTGTTGCACTGTTAAGGATTGTTTCTATACATAGATGCAACTGCTCAGTGTATATGGTGCCTGTCAAGTGGACACTTTACCACTTGTGTTTTCTAGGCCTTTGGCTATGTACCCTAATGTGAACATATCTTGAAATGTTCATTGAACATACTTTTTGTCTTAATGACAAAATTATTGTAATGTAATTTAAGCAAATTTCTAAGCAAATGATGGAAATGTATAAATAAACCGTTGAACTTTTGAATTAGATGAAAGATCATTATTTTGTGCAAGCTAACTTTGAAGATTGATGTTTGAAAGAAATTTCCTTTTTAGATTTTATCTTCATAAACATCTTGACTGTGATATAACAGCCAGCACTGCTTCAATTTGGTTTTCCATATGGTTTCCTCATGCAATACTTCCTGCATTATCCAAACATTTCTTGACAATTTCTGAAGACATTGTATATATTTCCTTGTTTTAGTTAGAAAATGTCTTAGTTAAGACTTGGTAAAAGCAATGCTTCATATTATATCTTTAAATTTTCAACCTTTATTATAAGTCATTAGTTAAGAATGTTTAAATATTGTTCTTTAACTTTGTTTCAGTTACTAGCTCATCCTATCTTAATAGGTGGCTTTCAAAAGCAACTAGTTTCAGTATTTGAATATCTTCGCTCTAATCATAAGATGTTTGGATATTTCATTGCAGAGAGAAAACACAAGTTTTTTTTTTGTTTGTTTGTTGGTTTAGAATAAGAAATTGATAATCTTATAGATGAAGATCATAAATCAGCCAAAATTACTTTTTCTGCAAGTTGATTTTTAAATTATATTAAAGCTGTCATTTAATACATCTTTTTTAATATTTGTTGTTATTCTAGTCAATTTATCTTTTATCAGTTATGTATAATTTTTAACCTTTTAGCATTCAGATTATTCTATCAAATGTAACACTCATTTATTCACATTTTTTCAAATTTATCTTGCATTATCTTATAACTTTGAGATTTTGATGATGTGATTGTATATTTTTAGACTAACATTGTAGGGTAGGCATGAGAGGCTGGATCTGGCCAGTTTGAACATAAAATAGGAAAAACATTATAGCTGGTTTAAATGTTGAAGAATTAATGATGAGCAGTAATTTGTTCAAGGGAGAGCAATGAAATATAGACTGCAGTTCTAGTTACTTTTCTGTCAAATAATTATAAGTAATTTGAATTCTTCGAATTGTCAACATCAGCTTGGAAGATTTTCTTTTGTGTTTTTCAAGTATCCCATTCGCTTATTTAAAGTGAACAAGGTCTTGTCATTATCTGCAGACCAAGCTCCTAACCCCACTATTTCTTCAATTTAAATCTCCTTAAAGATATCTATCCTAAATATGGTTTTTGCAGAGCTAGATCTACTGGAGACTTCCATTCCTATATTACATACAAGTAGTCTGTTGCCCTTAAGAAATTTGGCAAAAGTAATGCTGTTGCTCTTGACATCAACAATACCTTTAACCCCATGACAACGGTTTTATCAGGTAACTAGGTTGCATAATGGTAATCATCTCAGCCGAGATCAGCAATTAGCACATGACAACAGTTTGGCATATATTTATGTCAACCACTTTAAAGCATGCACTGTTTATTTATGTAAACTGTCATCACTGGTGTGGCTCTATGTGACTGTAAATTCCATGAAGGACCAGAAGAGTTTGATGAACATGTGTAAATTTGATAGGAAGTTATAGTGGAAATAGTGGAGTAACTGCCAAAACTGCTGCTTTTATACTATTATGGTGATGAAGTCGCGAACTGAGTTGGTAATATTTACATGAAGAGTCTAACAAGCTTATCAGATTCCTTGAAATTTTCACGGTGACCTCTACTTTCGATTCCGTGAGTGATAGCAGATATTTATATCAACCAGTACACAAACAGGTACAAAACCACAGCAGACAGGGCTGCGTATATTTTCGTCATATGATTCAAAGCGAGTACACAGTGCATGTAAATTTACATCAACCGATGTTATGGGATTAACTAGCTCCTAGCTAAGTTCTAACTTGGGGGGCTCCCCCAGTTTTTCATATTTTGGATTTGAAGTTTCCTATCAGACAGCCTGTGCTGATATATCTCTCTGATCCACATTTTTTCAACTAAAGTATCCCATAAGATTCAATTATGCCTCCACCACTGTTAGTAGTAAGAGCATCTAAGTTAATGCTTCTTTTACCCCAGGTGGCCTACTCAACAGTGTAAGTAGTGTTGTGAATGCATATTAGCTAGAGTTTTGAAAGAATGGAAAAAGTTCAAGGAGTTGAAACAAAGAGTTTCTCTTTGTTCTTTGTTTGTGAACATGGCCAAGAATTTACCTTCAAGATACTGACAGCATATAAAGAACAACAACAAGACACCACCATGTGGGCAGCTGGAGAATTGTGACTACTCTTGCCTATGCTAAAACTTCTATGTGCTCTCATGAGTAAGGAAAGTATAGCAATGACAGTGTTTCATTGTCACAGGTGTCCGTGTTATTTAAACCACCACATGAAAAGGTCTGCTGTTTTGTCAGTGGTTTTAAGAAGTTTTAGTCTTGGCTTTGGGTTATATCAGACAACCAGCCTCACTCTTTTCTCTTTGGCTTTTTGTACTAGTGGTAAGATGTATGGGGTGTCAGGGAAGGATAGTACCTTTGGCAGGGGTCTTACCTATTCCTTTTCAGCTCATTTACCATCAGGTCCCACTTGGCATTCAACTCTCATCTGTAGTATGAAGTAGTTTGTTACCTCCTGGTCAACAGCATTGATAGGTTGCCTAAGCCAAGTTGTGGGTATCTGATGAGTTTTAAACTCTTGGTGAAATTCTCCAAGAACTTGTCACCTTACACATGTGAAGACTGGATTTCTAGGAGACCGTGAGAGGGAAACTCAATCACAAGTGGTTGAATTTTCTCAAACAGAAAGGGAATATCCATTTGCACCATTTGACATTTATTCACCCAACTGTAAATCTTCATATGTATCATCTGTCTATACCAGTGCAGTCTTCTCTTTTGCTCACTTTAGCTTATACATAGATTGCCCTAGTCATACCACTGTAACCCCAAGTTTTCCTTACTAAATGTAGGGTAGACTGTATGATGCTTGTGTATGAAGTGTCGTAATGCACAGGTGTGAGACATAAGCACTGAATATGGAAGATAAGAGAAGGCTGAAGAGAAATGAGTTGACAATGTCCTACTGAATGTATAATGTCAACAAGCATAAACAACAGAACAATTTAACTGAGAGAAAAACTGGGTTTTAGAGATATCATGAGAGAAGACTGCCTCAGTAGGAACACATGGTAGATATGAAGAATGACAATTGATTGAAAAAATTGTCAAAAATGATGTAACTGAAAAGAACCTATAAAAGAGGAAGACCAAAGAAATAATGGTAAGAGCTGATCCCAAGAAGCTGGGCCTCACAGAGCAGATGTCAAGTAGAGACACAGCGTGTTTAATTAAACACCTGACAAATGTATACCAGCATGGAAAAGCAGGCATATAACTGACTATGATTCTATTTTTAAGTATTATGACTAGTGTATTTGGCCATCAAACTAAATATTTACCCACATCAGCATTGCTACATATAACCATTTACTCTGAGACATGTGTGGTATAAAGAGATTAGTCATGTTCTTATTTGCTTTGAGCAATTGCTTCTTATTTTTAGGCCAAACTAGTGGCCTTTATTTTACTTTATTACATATGTGCAACAGGCTTGCTACTTTACATTTATATTAACTGCTTTATAACATTTCTCCATACAAGTACAAAAAAGATCTTTTTTCAAAATTAGGATGTTTGTGCATTGTTCAAGTAAAAAATTTTTTTTTTTTACAGTTAGGTTATCTACTGATAACTATTTAATTATTGTTATTGGGTAGACCCAGGTTAGTCTTCATTGAGCAGACTTTGATCATGAATTTATGCTAAGCTAAGCTATACCCCTAGATACACCCATGTCTCTTTAGCAGTGATCTTCGTGTACGTTATCTAATGTGCTCCCTCTTTAAGACAATGGATTGTGATTTAAGGGAAATTTGGCTGCTCTTCCCAGAAGCTCCCTCATTGGTTAGTAATTATTGTGTTGCTTAATTCCAAATCAACTTTGATCAAGCAACCCTATTACAAGTAGTTGGTAGAACAATCCTTCTAAATGGAGCACTATTCTGCACACTCAAGCAAGTCTCTTGTAATATACACATAGAATCCAATAGTGGCTACAGCTAAGGTGGGCAAAGTTGGACTCGGAACATGAGAGTTGCTGTTGATGGACTGATCTTGCAACTATTTTTGTATGTTTCTTACGCTTGTCAGGGCTGAGTGGGGGAATAGTGTTTTTAGGATATTTTAATAGTGCTTTTGGATGTTGTTTATACATATGATATTTGGAAATAGTTTTTCATGTAGTTACAGGAACTGTCAGAGTCAAACCTTGCTGCAGCAGGTGATCCAGGTGGTCTTTAATTTTTAGTATTTTTGTTTTATTATATAGATAGTAAGTTTGTGTGGATAGGGCAACATGTTATGTGTAGATTGCTGTTTTTGTTACTTGTTGTGGTCTGTTTTGCAGAGATAGGAACCCAGGTAAATTGTTAAATAGAAATGAAATTTAGTTTCCTACCAGACAAAGGTAAGCAGAGTTATGTACCTTGTCCAGAGTCATAGAACAATATGGTAAAGTGTGAAATTCAAACAATGGGATTAGTAGTCCTTTGCCTTATTCTTTATACATATTGTCTTTATTGACGATGAAGCTTTAATAATTTCTTTGTGAAATACCTCGACTTTAAAAGGAAAGGAAATTGAGACTTTAAGTTTCTGTTGTTTTCAAATTATTTGTTGTGTTCTTTAGACACAAAGCGAATTTTCTTTTGTTGTGATTAAATGTTACAGAGTTTATTCCCAAAATATTATTATTTTATTAAATCAGGGAGATTAAGGAGGATGAAAGTAAAATCCATCTTAATAGATTTAGAATTCAGAAAAATGAGACACAAACTAAATTAGTAATCATATAACATCTAGTTTGAAACTTTCATTAACCTTATTTAATAAAGGCATCAGATTCACATAAGAGAATAAATGGGATACTGAACTCTTCATACATTTCTCAAGAGCATAAAAAGTGTAACTGAAATGAAATGACTGCAAACAAAAATTGAAATCAAGATGATACTTTAATAAATAATAATGATGATACAGCCTGATAACTTTACGCAACAGGTAGGGTATTTTTTGCTTGGGGTCAGAATCTGATATCGACTCAGTGGAATTAATTCTGCTATTTTACTTCAGATATAATGATTTCTCTCTTATTTATGCATAAGACATCAAATATATAGACTTCTAAAAGTCATGAGAGTTGTATTGAAATCATAAATATACTTTAGTAAGCATATAACTTCAGAGTTGTTCAAAATATATCTTGAATAAGGCAAGTAAAATGTCTAATCACTCAGTGGAATTTGGTTCATTCATAACTTAATATTTCACAATAGCATAATAATAATAATAGTTTCTTCTGTATAAATGAACTGTGACATTTGTAAGAGACATGGTCATAGGAAACTATAATGTCTGTATCTTTCTAAGAATGATTATACATGAAATAAAGTGATACACTAAGTAATCAAAACTTGGGCAAACATCTGTTATAATGACTTTCATGTTATATCTCCTTTTACCATCTTATAATAACACATTCCATCACCATTGTGTTTAAATAAGTAACAAGAGAGCTTCTATGCTATAATCTATAACAGTGGTTCTCAACCGGTGTCCATATAAAATTTTTGGGGTCCATGCAACCAAATAGTAAATTTTAAGGGCCCCTGAAAAAATTTTGCATTAGATGTATATATTGCAAGAAATAGTTAGGGTTTTTTCTCTAACATTTTATATAGTTCAACCTACACAAGTTAACGAGTGAAAAACAAAATGAGAATTTTTTAAATAGTTTCTATAAAACGCTAGTTAAACATCAAATGGCTATGGGGGTCCAACAGAATAAAATACTAATCAAAGGGGTCCTTAGGTAAAAAATGATTGAAAACCCCTGGTCTACATAGTCACCGAACCTGCTAGAAATAGTAGTCAAATTCTCTGAAATTACATTTTGCCATCTTAAATAAAAAAAGGATATGTTGGACAATATGTAGTCCCTGACATACAAAAAAGATTGGATGGCCATGGCTAGAACATAATCATAAATCTGCTGGATCACAGCTGTCTTGGTTCTAATCAGCAACAGTTCTTAAATGACTGTCCCTTTAATCGGTGATGTTACAGCTACTCCCAACCCATTCATTGACATCACTATGTCTTTCTCACTCCAGATTGAATTCTCAAACCCCATCCCTCCATTGTTCCCACCTCTGCTGTGTCACCTTAACTGGAATTGTTTAAGGTTTTGGAGTTGATGTCTGAAATACATTTTATGTTGACCAAAAAGAAGGGTACCAACTTATCACCTAGCTGTAAATAGGTATCGCTTTAGTGGGTATAATTTATTGCCAAATTTATATTCACAAACTTTGCCAAGAAGGAGTCAATTAGAGAAATTTTACATGCTGTAGATAGAGCAATAAGAGCTGAAAGACAGTCCTGGAAAGAATAGAAGAGCAAAGAACAATATCATGTTTCTAGAAGAAAAGTTAGGTGTTAGGTATATTGAACAAGAAGAGAAATAGAAAACAAGAAGATTAACAATGTTCTGTACCATGAGAACCAGAGGCATAAAGCATAATGGATCACAAAGCAATGTGCTAATATGAGTCAGGACATCAGCGAGGGGAGGAATAATAGTAGTATACTCTGCCTTACTGATGCTGGAAGAAAGTAATTAAAATGCTACAAAGAGAGGTTGCTAACTGAGAAGAATTCATTGAAGACAGAGGGACCAGCAACTGGAATTGTCAGCTGTATGGTTGAAATAGCCATTAAAGATATGGCTGGGAAAGCAGCTGGATGGTCAGGGCTAACTGATAAGATACTGAAAAACTTGGTGAAGAAGGACACATGCTAGACATTCATGTGGACAATTAAGTTATACAGGAATAGGTTATTCCCAATCACTAGTGTAATAATATCATTATCAACAGCTGCAAGGACAAAGACAAAGCAGATACTCTATAAAGAAGCAACTATAGAGGTATCAAACTGAGGAGCTAAGTTATGAAAGTACCATAAAGAGTTACAGCACAACTATTTAGGCAGAAAATTAGCTTGGGTGAGATATTCAGAGATGCTGTCAGCAACTGAGAATTGTCGAGGTTGGTGTCCATCAAGACTGTTCTTAGCCCCACTCTTGCTTATTATTGTTCCCCAGATCATGATAGAGGAATATAAGACTGACTGTTCACAAAGTTTTGGTCAGCCTAGAGTAATAGTAGAAAACACTTGTCCAGGATGTCATGCAGTGAGACTGAACCTGGAACCATGTGGTTGAGAAGCAAACTTCTTAACACAGTCATACCTGTGCCTAAATATGTCCCAATAAACATACAACCATGAAATACTTAGAGTATCACATTATAAATCAGAATAGTGAATTTGTATAAGCTTAATTTATATTAAAATAATCAATAAATTATTTATTCTTAACGAAACACAGAATCATTTTGGTGGAAAAGTTTCCATGACTTTTGCAGCGTATCAAAGTTAGGGGAGCTTGGCATAGTTGATGCATAAATTGAATATTTGCTGAGATGGTCTCCACTGAAAAGGAGATTTGTAAGTTTACCATATTGGTTCTTACTTCATTAATCCAGCAGTACTAAAGGAAATGAGAAGTACTATTGGTATATTGTGTATAACCTGTACCTACTTTCTAATTCTCTGTATTCTTTCATTTTATGGTCAATTTCTGTACTAAAAGCGACATTTATAATTTAACCAATTTTTCTACTAATTAAATTTTGTGACATAATTTCTCTATGGACAAACCCCTGCAAACATTTGCTTTGAATCTAATTTTTGAATTCAGTCTTATCATGTGCTTTGCTTCCAAAACTGACTTCTATCAGTGTCAAAGATCAATTTTGGCTTGGAGGCAGGCTTTCTATGCTCTTTATCATCTTACTACTTTTAACTGTTAGTATTAAACAGTTGTACCCCCAAACAAACAACTGTAACTGGGAAAATGTAGAACCAACATAGTTGTTTAAGCTAAAATTTGCATTCACTGATCAATAATATGTGTATCCCTTTACGCAAAAACGAGAATCAATTTAACCGTCATATTTGTCTCCCTTGTCATTCTTCACTAGAATTAATCATTAGTTGAATATTGTTTTCACTCTCCTCACCATTAGTGTAATTTAAATTAATTAAATGTTTTTTACTTACCATACTGAATATCTTAGCACTGAACTATTCATGTTTTCTGATGAAGATGTCCCTAAGCAATACTGATTTATGAAAGGTTCTTAAAGAAATAATATCCAGTGGAAATTCTGTGCTGAAAATGTCAAGAAATTAAGGAATCTAATAAATCTTAGCAGCAACGTGAGTGCTAGCATATTGATTAAAATCACAACCTAAGTAGCGAGAACAATAATTTCCCAAATGAATAATTCAAGTTTAAAATGGGGGAGACAATACAAAATTTAATTAAAATTGGGGATTGACTCCTCTGATTTCCCAACCAGAATTAGTACTATTAAGTTCTTGTTTAGCAGGCACCCATAGATATTTTGTCCCAACTATTCTTTTAATAAATCTCAGGATCAATAGTTTATAACTAACAAGTTAGTTTTGTGTTGAAATAATCAAAAACATGCTAATACCAAAGACAGAAGTTTGTTGCAACACACAACACTTATACCGTAAAAGTCTACAGCTTATAGATTATAATAATGGTGCACTATTCTCATTCACCAATATACTGAAATATTTAAGTGATTTGTTTGATAAGTAAATCTACATTTACAATCCTTTATCTGATCTACAGGGTGTCCACAAAGTCTAGGTACATGGGGATTAACACATACTTTAACCCTTTAGTGTTCGCATTATTCTGCCAAAATTACTGCTTTTTCATCCACGTTGTTTTGAACTAATCATGCATTATCTTGTAGCTATGAGATTTCGATGAGGTAGCTGTGAATTTTTAAAACAATATTGTAGGGTTGGTGTGAGAGACCAGATCTGGCCAGTTTGAACATAAAACAGGCAGAATACTTTTGGCCGGATATGGCCAGTTTAAATGCTAAAGGGTTAAGAAATTATTATTTCTTATATTTAATTGTTTATGCTATGATTTTATTTACTCCATGTACCCACATGGGGATTAACACATACTTTAAGAAATTATTATTTCTTATATTCAATTGTTTATGCTATCATTTTATTTACTCCATGTACCCAGACTTTGTGGACACCCTGTATTTTTGCCTAGTGTCCTCTCTTAGTGATTGTCTCCAATTACACTCATCTCTTCATCCCTCACCTCCCTGTTGTATCTACATTTTAAAACCTTATCTACATTTTGTTCAATCTGTTTTCCTCAATTACTAATTCAGTTGAGCATTCAATATCCATTCTCTTCAGATGTTGCTACTTACATAGGCAATGGACTCCTACCTTCATCTTTAAATAAAGATAAAAAAATACAATGAAGTTGTTGCTGTTGTCGTTGTTTATCTCCAGGTTGGCCCTGGTCAAAATGGACAGTGACCATCCTCTCTGTTCCCCAGAGTTGGTTGATTTTGTATCTCTTCAATCCAGGCACTTTTGATCCACCAATATCTCTACCTCGTGTCACTCATTCTATCTACCACCTCAGGCCTAGCCCTAAGCACTGTTCCTAGTTCTTCATCCCTAGAACATCATTCTTTTGGAATCTCCTCCTTGCTCATGTCTTTTTCGCAGGTTGATTTGCAACAATTTCAACAGAACATTAATAACATGAAGTTTACCTGTCTCAAAGAGCCTGAAAAGATCACGACCACTATCCTGACCCCCAGAGTCAACAAGGGGAAAAAATGTTGATTATCTAGGTCTACTTTATTCAATGTGTCTTTCCACTATTTTTTTTTTAAGATGGTGGTGGTGGTCATGTTGATGTATGATTCACTATTTCTATCAGGTCTAGTGAGCATGTAGTAGCTTGTATTCTGTTTCACAAGGAACACTTCAAGTAAGTAAGTCAACTATAATGTGACTTACCTTTTGTGTCACTGCTGTAAACACTTATGGTACATTCAATCTACAGCTCCTTTTGTAACCACAGTGTCAGAGGTATTGTCATGATTTTACTAATTATCATCATCATCATTAACAGCAACAGCAATAATAATAATCCTTTCTACTATAAGTATAAGGCCTGAAATTTGGGGGGAGGGGGCTAGGATTGCATTGGGCCCAGTACTTAATTGGTACTTATTCCATTGACCCCAAAGAGATGAAAGGCAAAGTCGACTTTGGCTGAATATGATCTAAGAACATGAAGACAGATGTAATATCACTAAGCATTTTGCTCGGTATGCCAATGATTCTGCCAGCATACCACCTTAAACAACAACAACAATAATAATAAGGTTATTGTACATAATGCTCAGGTGTACTACAGCTTATTGAAGAGAGGAAAAAAGGGGACAGAAATCAACAATAAATCAAGTGAAGAAAGCCAGAAGTGCAAGCATAATTTCCTGAATTTAAACCACAAAAAGACAGAAAAGTGAATAGTAAAAAGAACCATATAGAAGACAAGGTGCATAGGGTACATCAGGAATAGTATTAATGAATTTTGAGAAACATGGAATTTCTGAAGGATACAATGTCCTGAGAGGTTTGTAAAAGGGCTGATTAAACAAAAACAAGAATTCATATTTATGTTATCCATATTATCTGAACATAGACAACTTTATGAAAGTAACTTTTCTGTAAAAATATCACATTTGCAGCATATTTTGGATCTCATTCCATTTTCAACAAACATACTAAGGGAGTAGAAGAACTTATGCATGGTTTCTCAGTTTATTTCACGTTGTACCATTTTGAAGAGTATGACACTTAAGACATAATACTATATATTGTGATTGAATAAAAAGACAAGATGGTCATGGCTGGAATGCCTTTCGACCCTAGGTATGTTCAATTAGGACTGACCTGGGCTAAACAATTACAAGTTCAACCAGGAATAACCATTAACATCTACCAAGTTTGATAAGTATTTTGTTCACTAAACATTAAAAAGGTGAACATCATAGTATAAATGGTAAGTTCCTGGTGAACTGAGTGCATAATTCAGTTTTGATTTAATTTCATTTCATTTACATTTCTTTTACCTTTCTTTCCCCTAAAATTGTAACAGTAAACACTCCAGTATATCATTTCTGAGAGACAATAAAATAATTATATCTACTGACATGAGAATGGATATTATTTGGAAGAAAATAAAGCCACACAGTAACCATGCCTAATGATATCTTTGACATTGTCTTCTGATTTGGTATGTGTTCTTACAAAAATGATAAAAATTCTTTTTATCATTGAACTTATTTTTAAATGCAGAGACCTACAACCTGGACCCAAACCACTTGTATGTAATCTGATATGTAAATCTATAGGAGACAAAAAAACTTTGTCACACATCAGTGTTTTTCTTCCATGATATAGTTTCAAGCAAAGTTGCTACTTTTAACATCAACAAAGACTGCAGTTATGTTTAGTCTGAGAATCTGGATACGAGCTAATTCCATTACATTCTTTCAGGTCTCATCTTTTGAACATATTGACTTTCTTGCTTCATTACACCAAAGCCCACTTTTATGTACTGAAGTTGTATATGGATAATCTATATACAATTTCAATACATTAGGCCTCACATTCTCTATTAATGAGGACTTTGAAAATATTCTGCATAAGGAACTAAGCAATTTAGTTACATCCAACAACACAATACAATGACAATAGATTGACCCCTTCTACTCCTGAACAGTACATGGTTGAAATCCTCTGCAGATATTAGACCTAATGTACTCTGATGATCATCCCTGAAAATCCTAAACAATCATCATAAACTGTATAAAACTATACTGACTTCTTCTTCAGTCTAGACTACCGTGTAGTACAAATAAATATCAGAATGCTGTTTGCAGAAGTGAGATGGTGTATACACTACATGGATGAAAATGTTCAAGCTTGAAAAGGAAAGCCATATTAAGAAACACTCCCCAACAACTAATATATTATGAAAGTGTATTTCCATCATATTGTCTCCAATTAGCACACTGATTTTTCTAGTGAAGTTTCTAACATTATCAGCTATATCTAACTATTTGATGCACATGCTTTACAATTTGTCGGATCCAGACATCTTATGCCTAATCTCCACAATAAAAACTCCAACTCTGCTTCTCAATAACTTGAGTTCTCTTCCTGCCATTGTATTTCCTGTGTCTGACACTCTAGAAACACCTAAGACCATGACAAACATTGTCTTGCTTCATCTGACAAACAACTAAGAAGATATTCATGAACATGATCCAAAACAGAACCTCTATATAATTGCTCACCTATTATCAATAGCAGCTGAATTGCCCTTAAATCAAACCACAGTATCTTAAATGACAAAAAAGTTGATACATTAAACAATATAGTTCCTGATATATGTAAAGATAAGATGGTCATGACTTGAACTTCTTTGATCATAGGTATGCAGAATCAAGGTTGACCTGAGGTTCAGCAATGGTAACAACAACCTCAAGTTGACATTGTGCATGGTATGTAAAGTTTAAGTATCCCTTTCTAGTGATACTGAAGATAATAAATACATGGATGGCAAGCAAGTGGTACACAATAAATAATCATAAAATATATGACAGTAGTATATTTGAATTCTATTCCAATAGTTATAAATTATTTAAGCTGTAGTTCTACTATTCCCAGTTTCATATATATGCCAGGGGATTGAATTAATCAGAGCAAAATATGAAGTGAATATTATGGATAAATAAAGCACTTGTTAATTGCAAAGTATGATTGAATCTGTTATCATAAAGCACATATTTGTGTTGGTATCTAATTTCCGTTTGGCGTATCAAGCTTAGAAAGGTCGAATGTTTTCTTCAATGTAGCAGAGTCAGACAGTATTCAGAACCAGAGCGCTTTATATCAGGTGTAGACACCTTAGCAACTGAAACTCTTCACAACTTGTCAGTTGATTATAATTTGATTTTAGATCAGTCAATCTATCAGATTGGCTGCTGTTATTATTGGCTCTGACACACCCATCCTTTGCTGTTCTTTATACTATTTTATCTAGAATACTGATGGAAAAATAATTACTTAAAATGAAAGGTTTCATTTTAGGTGAACGTTTCAATAAAAGTCTTGCCTGCTTTATTGAATGTAATAACACAAACCAGTTACATCCATTAGCAGTGTAAATGGTAAAAAGGTATTTGGGCAACTAATTGTTTTAGTCAGTTACAAACAAGTTATTAAGAGTACAAAAAGACAATTAAAAGTATATGAAATATGTGGCTACTAGTCACCCTTTTAAGGTAAATTCAGTGAAAAAGAACTTAATTGAAACTGACTTCTTTATATAATTCTATCTAGAATATTGATGGGAAAATAATTAATTAAAATGAAAGGTTTCATTTTAGGTGAATGTTTCAATAAAAATTCTTGCTGCTTTGTTGCAAATAATAACGTGAACCAGTTACATCTTTTAGCAGTGTAAATGGTAAAACTTTTAGGCTATTAATTGTTTTAGTCAGTTACAGACAACAGTTATTAAGAGTACAGGAAGAAAATTTAAAATGCATGAAACATATATGACTATCAGTCACCCTTTTAAGATGAATCCAGTGAAAAAGAACTTAATTGAAGCTGACTTCTTTTCAAATACTGAGTAACTGAAAATAACTCCACTCTGTGATGACAAAACCTCAAAGTTTTGACTGATTTTGGTCCAAGAATCAATCTGTACAGTTATCTTTATATTTAGTTATTGAGTTGGCAACTAAGTTCCTGCCATATTTTTTAAATTTTGGAATTTACTGCGTTTTTAAATTTTGGAATCTATTTTTTTCGAGAATTCTATTTTTGAATCATTTTGGAATCTATTTTGTTTCTTTTTTCTTGTTAATTTTAATTAATTTTTTCTTTATTTTCAGATCATTAAAATGGAATGTCAAGTTAAGAAAAACGAGCATTTTCGACACCTCCTCCTTTTTGTTTGTAAGGCCGGAAAAGCTGCTGGCAACATTTGTGTTGTGTCTGGAGAGGGTGCCATAGCTGAAAGAACCGCTCGTGATTGGTATGCCAAGTTCAAAAATGGAAATTTTGACCTCAAAGATGCACCTCATTCTGGCCATCCAGTTGAGTTCAATGAAGAGCTATTAAACCAACTTTTGCACAAAAATTCTCGTCAAACGACAAGGGAACTGGCAGAGAAAATGGAATGCTCCCACACTGCTATGGAGAAGCATCTTCACTCGATAGGAAAGATTCAGAAGTATGGAGCATGCTTTAAGTGACAACAACAAAAATCAACGAGCCACAATCTCCGCTGGCTTGCTTGCTCATCACCGTTCAACTCATGGACACAAGCAATGATTTCTTTACCAAATCGTTACTGGCGACGAAAAATGGTGCCTGTACATCAATATGAAGCAGCATAAGGAATGGCTTAGCCCTGGTAAACAAGCAACATTGCGCGTGAAACAAAATATTCATCCGCGTAAAACGATGTTGTGCATATGGTGGGACTAGGAAGGGATTATCCATTACAAGTTGCTTGAACAGAACCAAACAGTCACCGCGGAACTGTATGTTCAGCAGATGGAACGACTCAACACGGCTATTCAAGAGAAAAGACCTAATTGACAGCATGGAGTTCTTCTGCTGTACAACAACGCCTGCCCTCATATCGCCAATATGACCAAGCAAGTCATTCAAACGCATGGCTGGGAAGTGCTGCCACACCCGCCATACTCTCCTGATTTGGCACCAATGGGTTTCCACCTCTTTTGATCTCGTTCAAATGCTATGTGCGGAGTTTCGTTCAATACTGATGCAGAATTGAGAGCTTGGTTGGATCAATTTTTCGAGTTGAAATCAGGTGATTTCTACCAACGAGGTATTGAAAATCTTGTTGAACATTGGGAAGAAGTTGTAAACAACAAGGGTGAATACATTATTGATTAATTAGTTATTTTTTATTAAACCTTTTAAAAATTTTTAATTTAAAAAAAACGGCAGAAACTTAGTTGTCAACCTAATATTTTCTTAGTTCAAAGTAATTCTGCTTTCTCTGATTGATTACTTATAAAATTAACTTTCCACATGCTAAGTTAGGCATGTTGTAAGGAACCAAAAGAAATAAAGATTTAGCAAAATACTAGAATCTCAAATAGTTTGCATTCTCTAGACTTATTTTCTCAACTAATCGTTTCTACTGAAGTGGCATTAATTTCTCCAAGAGGATTTACATACACTGAAGCGTCACGGTAGACTAAAGACATTTTAGTGGATTCTGAAAGAAAGCATGAAATCTTTTTTAAAGTTTTCTATTAATAAATAAAATCTTTTAAAGATAACATGCAAATCTTTTCTTTTCATGTGTTTTCCTCTTTCTTTGAATGAGTCCTGTGATTGCATCAATATTCTTTCTTTCCAGTAGCTTAGAAAGACTTTCTTCAGGAAAATGATAATGTTAGGCATGTAAGCTGATCAGAGAAAATGTCAATCAGCATTACTGAGAAGTTTTATCTGCAACTTCAGTTTGATATTTTTTTTTGTATAGAAACTCATAATTTTCAACAAGAAATGCATTTCTAAAAACTCATATTCTAACCACTTTTCAGAAGACTTCTTAAACTATTAATGAATGCTTTTTTTAATGTTCATGATATGCTCAATTTTTTTTTCTGTTATTGATTTCAAAATAAAAGCTACAACAGGTGAACATCACTGTTTCACTATCATATATGCAATCTAAGTGTTCTTTAGAATATATCACAATGTTCTGTATGAAAGATTAAAGCAGTAATTTGTCAGATAGACAAGAAAAGAATAAAAAAAAAAAGAATGAAAATAAAATGCAAAAACTGACCTACCCTACAGAGAGGGTATTTGCCTAGATAAAATATCCATATCGAAAGAATGCCGATTAATTATGACACCTGACATAATAGATAGATATTGATTAGTTTGTATGATTTGTAAAGAACACTAAAACGTTCAGCAGCTCATGTGACTGAATAGGATAACAATATAAGAGACAAGACTGAATAAAAGAATAAGAATAAACAAAATATAACATTACTAAAAATAGGAAAAATAAAAGAAAAAAGACGAAGAACGAAAAGCCAAAAAACAAACGGAAATCTTTATGCAGTCTTTATCTCGTCAACGGTTTTGATTGTTTTTAGCAGCCGACATTTTGATTAATTTCTATAAAGACATCAGTTTATGTAGAATTTCTGTCTACACTTGAGTGGTTTCCTTACTGCAGTATTTACAAAACTATGCCACCACTAATAAAATCAATGTTTCCTTGAATGAAAATTTTTAAAAAGTTTAGAAAATAGTCCTTCTACTTCAATTTTCTTAAAAGCTAAATGATCGTTAAGGGTGAGTGCTAACTGGAGTTACTATTTTTTAGAGTATGTTTAAGTAAAAAACGGAAAGGGTGGGAAGATTGAATATTTGATCTATTGCTTGCAACTTCCTCAGAACTGTAAACAATTATCAATAATGATTTTCAGTTTTGTAGTCATATTTGTTGTAAAGTTGGAGATAGTAAATTAAGTAATTAACCTCAGTGAATTTTTTCCTTCAAAAAGATATTCTACTAATTAGTCTTCCTCTATAATGCACATCATCATTGTGTCGATGTAAAAAATTATTATGTTAAAAATAGTGTTGAGTTAGCACTAAAAATGGTGTTGAATTAGTTGGAGATTTCTATTTTGATTGAAGTAGATTCCCCTTGTTTGTACTCCTTATGCTCTTAAGAAGGACATAAACAACATACCATCCATTCACTCAACTGTAAAAATATCAATCCCAAGAGAGAGCCCTTACGTCTGTGTGGCCACTTGACATGCTTGAAATTGCAACAAAATCTTTTTCAAATCACACCACATGGTCTTAAAAAAGACCATGAATTTCACAATGAAGTTCACAAGTAGAATAGATAGGATAGTCATGACTGGAATGCTTTTGATCATAGGTTTACTTAACCACAGCTGACCTCTGGCTAAATAACAATAATAAGTTTCAAAGTACTGATGCCTTGTACCTAGACAAAAGAATTATTTACTAGCAATACCCATGATAATTCCACTACCCATATCCTTCCACTCTGTAAAATATTCTGTCTTCAATTTCTTAATCTTTTGATTTATTTCCAGGAAATCTTGCCTATTCTCTTCAGTCATATTTTCTCTTCTAGCCTGTTTTATCATTCTGGCTCATGCAAAATATTCTTGCCTATCATTATTACCTCCACCTTCACTAAGGTGGATACTTCCGCCTTAGCTAAGGCGGAGGTACTGTTTTTCAGTTGTGTTTGTTTGTTTGTTTTTCTGTCGACAAAGTATCTCAGGAACCACTGGATGGATTCAAATGAAACTTTCAGGGATGTTTGGCCTCATGACTAGCACAAACTGATTAGATTTGGGGATCAATCCGGTACCGGACAAAGGTTTTGGATTATTTTTCCTGTCTTTTTACTTAATTTTTAAGAGTGGTCGAGTTCAGTTTTAGTATTTCCATTTGTGAGAGCAGTCGAGTTTATTTCAGATATTCTCATTTTAAAAATCATCTTCGGCTAATCGTTGAGAGGACGTTGGTGTTGCCTTGGTGGAGATTTGCATTCCCTGAGTACTCTTGTTCATGTTTTGATGTCTTTCCTAATTAACAATTGTCATTCTTTCCATATTAGCTTCAGCTTTATTGTTCATGATATGACAACTTCTAGCTCCCTTTCTTGCATTAATTTCATTCCTTTCCTCCTGAGTTAATATTTCTCATCATTCCCGACTCTCCTCTCTGTATTCCTAATTCTTGTCCCTTCTCTTTACCCTTCCCCCAGTTCTTCCCTATATCTTCTCTGTTTCTCTTGATTTAATTCTCACTGCTGTGCTCTATGATCATTGTCCACCATTTTGATAATAAAATAATTTAAAAAGCACTTGATATTAAATAGCTGGTAACACCTGTATCTGGGATATATTACACACCTTTTATGAAGAAAGTTAGGAAGACAGTAATTGATATGCAGTCTGTTGGAAAAACTCTGTATCCAGGACATTCCGTTTAACACATTTTTACAAAGGAGGAGTCAGGAACACAGTTATCAATATATAGATAATGAATAGATAAATGTTCAGTCTTCATGACAATAACTTGTTCTAAGATACATGCATTAAATTGTCTGGAAAATAATAAAAGAGAGACAGAGAGAGAGAGAAAGTGAAATAAACGCTACTGGCACATGAATATGTACGCATACACACACTCCAACACACATGAATGCTAATGGCATGCATGCAAAAGCACATAACCTCCACTCTCTCTCATACATATACAACTAATTTTAGTCTGTGTATGTGCATGTGTAAGTATGCCCCTAGAATAAAACCCCAGATTATAAAAATATTGAGTTGAACTAGAAATATGGCAATATGTTACTTCCTTTTATGTAAGAGTAAATGATTCCTTATTTTGAGAGTTTTATTCCAAGTGTCTTTTGTTCACAACACTTTCTTCCAAGTCCATGATAATTTTTTTCTCTATGCTCGCACATAGCACATTCCATAACATTTCTAGAAATAGATTGCAAGTAATCTATCTTTTACAGCATTAGTTTATAGAAAATTAGTATTCCTTCTTTTGACACAGTTCATTGGGGGAAAATATTGCTTCCATTGTGTACTGATAAATATGGCAAAATTGTTAAATTAGTCATAAAATTGCACAACAAATCCTATTTTGAATTATGAAGTTCAAAGATTTTCCACTGTTTAAATTATTATTCTATTTGCTAGTATACATTTCAAAAAGATAGAGAACGAGATGTCAACAATTTTGATAAGTGGTCTTACTCTTCCTTCTCTATCTCTCCTTCCTGTAAAATCTAGTTTTCATTCTCACTCTCCTAACTTTCTACCCATCTCCTCTCTCACCCACACACATTTAATTTACCTCTCACTCTTACTCTGTCTCTCCAGCTTATTTCAAAACATAAACTCGTGTAGTTGGAGAAAAACTCAAGAAATTGTTTTTATCCAATGATGCTTTTGGTTACATGGTTGAAATAATGATTTCAAATCTGGATGAAGTATAGATGTTCAACAGGAAAATTAGCAGAATAGCAATCTAAGAATTAAAAAAAAATATCTTTCTCTTGTTATTTAGTCCTTGTTTTCTGTAGCAGGTACAAGTGTTGGTACAAAATGTTTGATAAACCAATCAGAAAAATTGCCTTGTGATCCTTGTTCTTTTGATAGAGTAATACTGCACAGATAAAGTATTTACAACTTTAAAACTGAGAAGCTTTTACCTATCACAGCAAATTTACGTAATTCAGTTCCTGCTACATAAGCATATACCAGCAGAGTTAACTGGTCCTTGGTATCCCTAGCTCCAGAAGTTGAGCTCTCATCAGCTATAACAAATGTTTCTTAAGGCAATAATTCCAGAACAATGTTTCACCAGCATTATATACTTGTTCTGCTGTTAATAATTTAAAAGTGATTATCTTTGCAAACTCTTCAATGAATTTTTTTGTCTGCTTCATGATCAACTGATACCATATCAAATTTTTGAGAACATTCACAGCTGTTTTTCAATATTTTATTCATTATGACAAACTTTTGCTTGTCTGGTGATCATCAGTCTGTTAAACAGTACTTGTTCACTTCAACATAGACAAATACACTTTGTCCTCATATGATAAAGATCTTCAGGTTTTGGTGTATGCAATGTTTTTTTACATTTTTCATTAATTTCTGTCAACACTTTCAGCAAAGAACTTCAATTTTTTTTAGCTTCTTAGATTATTCCAACACCAAGCTCCTCAGTTGAATACACATTTACACTAACTGTTGAATTTTTCCAGTAGCTTCATTTTCTATACTGTTGATAATTATTCTTCCTCTCTTTTCACAGTTACCCATAGTGATATCTGTAGGGTATTTTCAAGAATTTTCAACATCTGACAGCCTAATGAATAGCCCACAAAATTTCTAAATACTTTAGGGAATTTTTCTGTTTGCAGTGCTTCTCTTGCTCAACAAACTTTCAGATTTTGTAATTTCAGAAAAAGGACCATGTTTTGTTTATGCTTTTCATCTTCATTAAATTATAAATCCAAAAGAGAAGCATGCTCTAAGTTATAGAGCAGTAGAGCATTTAGAGAAAGTTATGTCTCATTCTGGAATATTTGTCTGACAAATTGTCTCCAAGAATTACATCCCCAATGCATAGGTGTGCCCTTATTTGAGCTTTTTTGTAGAATTAGCAAGTGATCAGTGTGGAAGTATTTCCTGACTCCACAGATGAATCTTAGTATTTGTGATGCAATGTTGTATACCTTGCAGGAATGGAATATTATATATCATCAAAGATGTCCAGCATAGAATTTGAAGCAATTATGAGAGCTTGAGTTATTCATGAGTAGAATGAATGTAGTACATTTTTGTCTGGGTAGTGTAGCATTTGAGTGTTTGTACTATTGAAAGAGATAAAGATGTCATGACTTTGTTATCTGCTGTGAAGATAATATGTGTAGTTGCAATTTGATGACTCTTGCATATAGATGATTGTAGAAATGAAGTACAGAGAACTGTGTGTTTAGAATATAATGATGTAGACACCTGGATGGTTTATGCAGAACATAGTACTGGGGAATTGTTGTTGTTTTTTTATATATACTTTTCTATGAATATACCCATGGTAAAAAGATAACTGCAACAGAACATTTCTATAGGTATGAGTGACATACCTTCTTGGAGTATACCCTGTTTAATAAATTTCTGTTTATTATTTCAGAACATTGAAAGTACAATTCTTCATACCACAGTGGTGTGGTTTCTTTCCTGTATGAATTATAACTGTTTCTCTCGTTATTTTATGCCAATTTTTTGCATGATAACATAAGTCATAAAGACTTACTGAGGCAGGAATTTTTATGGGTGAACAACCTTCCTGCTGCCAACCCTCGTTTGATACCAATTAAGATATTTTTTACCCATGCCTTTCAAATTGCAAGCTGTTCACCTCATACTATTCCTCTTTGTCTTATGAATTGCAAGACATCTCATTGCAGCAGGTGTAAACCAAGATGTTGTCTCAATAGTGATATTGCATACACAATGTGTAGGTGGCTAGAAAAAATTATTAGCTAAATATTAACTAAAATATGTTAATATCAGAGCCATGCTCAACTTGTGATACCAACCAAACATCTCAAATCTCTTGTTAATAATTGGAGGTATAAGTTTATTAGAAAATACAGCAAGCATACTATGTGTGTGTGTGTGTGTATTTAGAGAATGTTAGTTATAGCTACTGGCCATTAGGGTCTGACAAGATGTGTGTAAAGCTAAGTGCTTTATGGATGTGAAACCCTGGGTAACCCTATGAACTGGTCATAACTAACATTCTCTAAATATATTATATACATACACACACATATATATATGTATATGAATAGCCACATGTTACAGACGCACACACACATGCACATATCCACACACGTCAAAGTGACTAGCCCCTATTCACACACACACATTCACACACAATTCTCACATACACACCTTCATGTGGGATCACCATCACTTTATTATCTCCCTTTCTTCCAATCTCTTCTTTCAAACTTTTTTTCTAATTTGTTGCCATGCTTGACCACGAAATCTGCAGGTTTTTTTAATTCTCTCTCTGTTTATTTTCTCTTATTCCTTTCTGTTGAAGAGCGTAGGCTCCAAATGTAAAAGACTTTTCATTTTCCCAAGTGTCAAACTAATTCACCTGCTTGTTGTTCATACACTTGTCTTCGTTTTTTGTTTTTCTATAAATTTCAACTATATATATATATGTCAATATTTAGTATACTTGCTGTATTTCCTTATAAACTTATACCTCTAATTATTAACAAGAGATTGAAGATGTTTGGTTGGTATCACAAGTTGGGCATGACCCTGTTATTAAAATATTTTAGTTGACATTTAGCTAATAATTTTTTTAATCATTTTATTTTATTATTTTATAATTATTTTTTTTTTGAGTCAACATTTTTATCAATGGTGACAATGTTGCTGAGCTTGAACACATTAAATAAACTTTTTATGAAATAACAGTATAATGATGTTACCACTAATTATGAGAATAAATTTCTGTTATCTGCATACAATGTCAAATAATCAATAACATCTCTTCTCCCTTCAGGAAATTTGTTACACAGAATATATAAGGAATATACTGAAAAACTATTTTTATAAAAAATCTCAGTGTTAAGTTATATATTGGTTGTTGTTTGCTTGAGTTAGTGAAAAGAGGAGGTGGAGGAGAAGGAGGGATGGCCATGAATTTTGCAAGTCTTCTCAACTGGGAAGATTAGTGTCGATATTGATTTTGAAGATCTGTAGGAAAAACATGGGCAGAAAAAAGAATTTTACAGGACAGGTGTGGTAAAAAGGAAGGATTGAGTAAAGCGCTTAGTTTTTTTACCCCAAGAGAGACAGGAAGAGGAGAATGAAATAGGTGGGACTTGGTATGTAGCAAGCTAATTCACAGAAACATAGAGGTTATTACGGCAGTGATAAAAGAGTGTGCTTTTGAGCTCATGGCTGAAGTTTATTTGTCATTGAGTATTTGGTTTATGAGACATTTTGGCTCAATCATTTAGGCATAACTGATTTGATGCATATTTGCCTCCAGTGCCAATATAGTTTGAATGTCCAATCAGCCATGCCAAATCATCAGCATCCAAACAGCTGCAACCAACTGTTTCATTCTGGAATATTTGTCTGACAAATTGTCTCCAAGAATTACATCCCCAATGCATAGATGTGCCCTTATTTGAGCTTTTTTGTAGAATTAGCAAGTGATCAGTGTGGAAGTATTTCCTGACTCCACAGATGAATCTTAGTATTTGTGATGCAATGTTGTATACCTTGCAGGAGTGGAATATTATATATCATCAAAGATATCCAGCATAGAATTTGAAGCAATTATGAGAGCTTGAGTTATTCATGAGCAGAATGAATGTGGTACAACATTTTTGTCTGGGTAGTGTAACATTTGAGTGTTTGCACTATTGAAAGAGATAAAGATGTCATGACTTTGTTATCTGCTGTGAAGATAATATGTGTAGTTGCAATTTGATGACTCTTGCATACAGATAATTGTAGAAATGAAGTGAAGTACAGAGAACTGTGTGTTTAGAATATTATGATGTAGACACCTGGATGGTTTACACAGAACATAGTACTGGAGCATTGTTGTTTTTTTTTTATATATACTTTTCTATGAATATACCCATGGTGAAAAGATAACTGCAACAGAACATTTCTATAGGTATGACAGTGACATACCTTCTTGGAGTATGCCCTGTTTAATAGATTTCTGTTTATTATTTCAGAACATTAAAAGTACAATTCACCATACCACAGTGGTATGGTTTCTTTCCTGTATGAATTATGACTGTTTCTCTCATTGTTGTTTTATGCCCGTTTTTTCCCATGCTAGCATAAGTCATAAAGACTTACTGGGGCAGGAATTTTTATGGGTGAACAACCTTCCTGTTGCCAACCCTCATTTGATTCCAATTAAGATATTTTTTACCCATGCCTTTCAAATTGCAAGCTGTTCACCTCATACTATTCCTCTATGTCTTTTGAATCGCAAGACATCTCTTTGCAGCACGTGTAAAGACATTGTTTCAATAGTGATATTGCATATGGAGTGTGTGGATGGCTAGACATGTTTTCATAGCAGTTGTAAACTATGACATTATCTACATGGTGACACAACCTACAGAGAGTGCAAACAATCTTAAGTCAATGGAAAGACACACACACACACACACAATGAAAATTGTGGTATAGAGGGGTGACAAAAAATGACAAGAAGAACTAAATAAAAAATAACACAAACAAACGTAAATATGCTTCACTTCTCATCAGCTTCCAATCAATTATCAACCATTTCGACACTTTTTGACAATATTGTTCAATTTGGTGGTATCAGCACCATGGAAACTGTTGGGACATAGATGAGCAAACACAAAAACTGAACAGAGACAGAAAAAATTTTACCATGCAGTTATTCTTGTACTTAAGTCTTTTTGGGTATATAATGGTGCATATAGAACTATCTCTAGTATACACAATTAAAATTCCTCTTTGACAATATTACACTTAGTAGAGAGTTATTATTGAAAAAGAAATAATTTACAACACTATTACAGCATTCATCCTAAAAAATAAAATTTCTAGAGGTAGCTGTTGACAGAAGCAAAATGGTAATATAATTTTATTAAACTAAAGTGGATTTGATTTAAATGATGTTAGTTAAATACTTTCAAATGCAAATAGATGCAGGCATGGTTGTGTGTTAAGAAGTTTGCTTTCCAGCCACATAGTTTTAGGTTCAGTCTCACTATGTGACACCTTGAGTAAGTGTCTTCCACAATAACACTGGGCTAACCAAATTCTTGTGAATGGATTTGGTAAACAGAAAGAAGCTCATTGTATATATGTGTGTGTGTATGTTTGTGTCTCCTTAACTTTACATCACATGATTGTCATAAAACAACAGTCACTGTCATACAAGCAGTGTCATTCCTTTCCAATATTTTGCAAGAACATGTTTGGCCATGGGGAAAATATTACTTCACTTAGAAACACTTGAGTTTGTTGACAAGAAAGATATCAAGGTGTAGAAAATCTGCCTCGATAAACTCTATCCGACTCAAGCAAGCTTGGGAAAGTGGACATTAAAATGATGAAGATGATGATGAAGATGAAATAATATTCAAAAAAAAAATTCATATAAGTGGTTGTTGTTAGGAAGGGCATCCAGCTGTAAAAATCCTACCAAAACAGACACAGTAGCCTGGGGTCGTCTTCTACCTGGTCAGCTCCTGTCAACAGTCCTACCCATGCATGCACGGAAGACAGACATTTAACAACGACGATGACGATGACGATGACGATGATGATGATGATGATGATGATGATGATGATTCACGTTTTTATTGAAAATATTCACATGTAAACCAAGGAGTGGTGAGGTTAGATCTCAGAGTTCTGGACTTCGCTGTTGAAATGGCATAGATCAAGACAATATGAAGATATGCTTTATTGTAGACCTTTCTATCTTGTACAAATAAAAATTGAAGATTATATCAATACATGCAATTTTACATACAGCTTAACCATCATATGATTGATTCATGTTATAAATGAAATGACAAATTATATAGATCTTTCCAACAACCCAATCCTTTTCATAATAGGAGATATATATTACATTTCATGCTAGAATAAACATAAGATATATGAAAGAATACATACAAAATTTAGAATACATATACAAGATATTATACATATATCACATTATGGTGTGATGAAATATTTTCTGTTATGATTTGTGTATTTTATTTAAAGCAGAATAAATATACAGCAATGTAATCTCTGATTTAGAACGAATACTTTTCTCAGCCATCTGCCCACAATACCAAATAAATAAATCAATAGTAGTATCTTTTCTGCTCTCAAGAAATTTCTAAAATGAAATATATATGAATATTCTGAACAAATGCTTTGATTAAAAGTGTCATTGCTGATCAGTTAATCTCTCCACTGTAGATATATTTGCAGTTATTTAGAACAGTATTGAGATGTTATCATCTCTCTTGTGTATCTTTTCTCCTTTATATTGTATTTTCTCTCCTTTATTGTATCTTCTCTCCTTTATGATTTGTATCTTCTCTCCTTTATGACTTGTATCTTCTCTCCTTTATGAACACATCATACATCTTGTTAAATAAAGTATTTCTTTCAAGCAAAACATATCAAACAGACACACTCTTCTGTATGAAAAAGTACTTGTCACATTGTATGAAAATGGTTTAGCACAGCTTCTTTTCTATACGAGTTTTTGTTGAGTTAAGCTACCTTTTTCAAAAAATGATTTACCTTAGATATCACAGTGAAATGATTTATCTTCTATATGAATATGTAAGAACTTAACTCATCTGTTTGGAAAAATTATTTACCATAGATATCACAGAGATATAGTTTATCTGTCTGAATACATTTGTGAAAAATCAAATAACTTGGAGTGAATGTTTTACCACAGATATCAAAAAGATGTGGCTTCTCTCCTGCATGAAACTGTTTGTGATTTAAGTGATTATCTATAGAGAATGATTTACCAGATATCACAATGACATTGGCCTTTTTCCTGTGTGCATACCTAAGTGGTTAGTTAAGCTACATTCTACAGAGAATGGTTCACTACAGATATCAATGTGATGCAACCTCTCTCCAGTATGAATGTCTATGGAATTTGTGAAGATGTTACTTTAAGAAAATGACTTACCACAGATATCATGATGATATGGTTTCTCTCCTCTATGAATTTGTTGGTGTCTACTTAGGCTTTTTTTAGAGTAGTCTCTATTTTAATATCTCATCATGAAATTCAATCCTCTTAAAATGTGCTTATATTTAATTTGGTTCTCGCAGAGTTTCCCATTATCTTTTGTCACCACAATATATAGATGTACATATTTTTCTTGTTTTCTATTTGATTCCTAATAAATAATTCATCATTAACATACCCATTATCAGTGATCTTCTTCAGTATTTAAAGATACTGCAAACAGTAATATACAAGAGAATTTATTAGGATTTAATCATTTTTCAGAGATAATTATTTCAAGATGGCTTATTATGATAGAACCTTGTTTGTAATGAGGAAAAAAACCTTTTAACTATACATTTCTACAAATGAAATTGCTTGAATCAAAACCAGTTATGTCTTCTAGGTAGATTTGTACATGTTTAACTAGAATGCAAAACTATCTTCTTCAGATATCAGACAGTGAAGTTGAGAAGTGTTGCTATTCATTTCAGTTCATAGGAAATGTTTCATGGTAATCCATCCATAGATTTATATAAATAGGATTAACATAGTATTTAAAAAGACAATAAATACTGATGAAGAAAAGAATTATTTAAATGCTGATGTCATCTGATAATCTGAAATAATAAATAAGTAAATAGTATGAGATAGAGAAGTAAAGCATGGGAAAGTAGACATTAAGACTATCATGATGACACACAATTGTATAATATAAAAACAGCAATTAATACTGAGATTTCTCACTGTCATTATTCTGAGTTTTACATTACTGGTTTCTGATATAACTAAGGGTTTTATTATAAAAAAAAAAAATCCACTACATGAAACATTGTGCAATGATAGAATAAAATCTCACTCTTAATCATCATTGTCATTTTTGTCGTCATCCTACTTATTGTTGTTGTTGTCATCATCATGATCATGTGAGGATGCATGGCTCATGGCTAGGGTGCTGTATTCACGATCAGAAGATCATAGTTTCAATTTTGAGAATGGGTGGTGTGTTGTGTTCTTGAGCAAAACACTTCATCTCATGTTGATCTGTAATCATTTTGAAATTTTGCTCCTTCAGACTACCATTTGTTTCGTAGTTTACAGAATCATTTGGGGGACATAACTTTCGCAAGCTAGGAGGAGGTCGAAATTGACATTTCAGAGTTCTTCGCTTTGAAACCAAAAGAGTTTTACATTGATGGGATAAAAAAGCTTGTAAATAGATGGAAGGAAGTCATAGATAATCAGGGAAAGTACATTGATGATTAAATTTCAATTAAATATAACATTTGATCACTTGTTTTCTTTATTCAAAATTCAGACAGAACTTATGGGATGATCTGATACTTCATGAAGAAGTCCCACATTAATCAATTTAATGGGAACCTTCTCTGCAGAATCTCAAATTTCTGGAAATCTTTTCGTTTATGTTAACTTGGAAATATTCAAACTGAACAGGGATTGTATTAACTGCATTAGTTTAGGATAGCCTCTCTCCATACTAAATCGTAGAAAAAAAATCACTTCATGTTAGAGTGCACAGTGTAGCTTTCAGCTAAGGACGCATGATTTATCTGGAATGATGGATCTGTTCATTGCATTCATTTCATCATTCAACCAAATGGCCGCAGTTACACAACAGCAGCTACAATGAATTAAGTGAAGTTGTCAATTGACATATTTTACTGCTGAATGAGTGAATTTTTTTGCTGAACATACAACACTTACTATGTGAAAATCGAGTCTAATCTGTTCTGAACAAAAGCACAAGTCCCGGAATTTAGGCAAGGGGAATAGTCGGTTAAATCGGTTCTAGTACTTAACTGGTATTTTATTTTATTAACTCCGGAGGGATGAAAGGCAAAGTTGATCTAGGGCAAGATTAGAACTCAGAACATAAAGAGCCAAAAAAAATAGCATAAAATTATTTTGCCTGAAGAATCATGTAGCTAGATACATTCAATTAATATAATTACTGTAGTAAGTTCCATCCTAATTATTAAATTAAAATTATACACGCAATAAAAAGAAAATCCATTCAATTTCTAATCAATTTCAATTTTTAAGTTGTCTTTTTTGACAAGAATTATCATTAATGCTAATGGTTTTCTTCTTATTACGGCTGCAGCTTTAATTTACTCACATTGATTTTGTTGATTACATTAAATATATTAGTCACCACCTAATTAAATGCTCTCCATGCAGAAAGTATTTCTGGGAAATTAATCTACCATTAGATATATTCAAGTTCGTTCATATCTTGTACCCTTTACCTGATTCACTTATAAACAGTCTGTTCAATAATGCAATAAATATTGACTTTGGTATCATAACTTATCGATCCCGGCAAAGCTGATCTTGACAGAATTTAAACATAGAATTTAGAGGGCTGTAACTAAATAGCACAGACATTTAATTAAACGCTATAACGATTTATTCGTCAATAGTACTTCTTAGAATCTGATTTTATCAATCCAGGAGGGATGAAATGCAATCCCAAATCCAGCAAGATTTAAACTCAGAACGTAAAAGAGATAACTAAGTATTTCAGGCTACTGGAAGCAGTTTTGTAACCGACAATTAATGCAAATACATATAATTACAAGTATTGTTTATACGTTGTGACTACTAAGGTTAAACCAGCTGGCTTAATTACCATTTTATAACATATTTTATAAACATAAAACATTACACCAAATAATTTTCGAAGACATTCGAGTATTCCAGCATGTCTTTTACATATGCTAAAAATAGCGGCCCAGTACATTCAATTCGTCAGTCCATCGATTTGTGTAGTTTGAGAAATTTGGTTATGGTCCGCCGGAAAATATTTTTTCGCAAATATAGTAAGTGTATTCTTGTGTGTAAGAAAAAGAAAACTTTCGAAACTTTTCCAAATTTCATATATGTTAACTGGGTTTTTTTCTTCTTCGTTTTCAATTTGTTAAGCAGAGAAATAACAAAGAAGCACTGAGCCAAAAGATCTTTTTTATTGAAAGCAACATTTTGGATCTTTTCCCTTTGGCCGGCACATTTAAAAAATAATTTTTTGTAACTAAACACTTTCAAAATTCGTATATTGGTAGAATGTGTCACATAAATCATCATTTACTCTTGTCATTTTTGAGAAAATTGTGTATTTTTGAAGTTATTTCGTGTTAAAGTTGTCATATTTTGGTAATTTCAACCAATCAAATGAAGAAATTAGAGGAGAGAGGGGTAAATATGTCTTTCCGAAAATAGTAGCTGAAAAACACCCTAACTCTAAAACCCTAACCCTAAAACCCTAAAGCTAAAACCAGTACAAACGCACAAACGATGTCATAAATAACAGTGACAAACGAAATATACACCGTGGGAAGTTGTTGTTGACAAACCACAGCAGTAATTGTTTTCACCTCAATAGACATCATTGATTGGTTGAAATTACCCAAATACGACAACTTTAACACGAAATAACTTCGAAAATAAACAATTTTCTCAAAAACGTCAAGAGTAAATGATGTTTTAAATGACACATTCTACCAGTATACAAAATTTGAAAGTGTTTAGTTACAAAAAATTATTTTTTCTATGTGCCAGCCAAAAGGAAAAAATCCCGAAGTTGTGGCTAAAAAAAAAAAAAACCCAAAAAATGTTACATATAACAATATAAAGAAAGACTTCTATTTGTCTTCGGTAGAATTTCACAACAGAAACTTATACAAATAGTTTTCGAAACATTGTTCAGAACTTCGAAAACTAATCATTATTTTCACTTTAGATTAAAAAAGAATATGTCCGATATGCGCATGCATTGATGCATATACGTATTTCTAATGTCACGTCATTCTTTAAAGGTGTTCCAACCGTCTTTCAAAAGACGAAGTTACAGAACGTTTTGAAAAGATAGTCTTATTGGAATGCTTTCAAAGAACTTTTAAATACACACGTTGGTGTGCATATTTTTGCGTGCTAAAATCTTTCCAAATACATTTGTAGCAATTAGATTCGATCCCACGTTTTACCACATAGAAATCATATTTCGATTATGTGCGCAAACCCAATTGTTATCCAATGAACAGCTGTTGTTCAGGTGATAGTTCGGTGACTTGTCTAGACCTTCCGTGAACACAGCCTATAATTACAACCTAATTAAGCGCCCAAATCTTAGCAATCCTTTTTCCTGTTGGCGTTCATTCTCCCCTCATAGCCGTTTTTATCGTTACATATTCAACCTGGAACGATCAAAGAAGAGACGCCATGGCACCGTGAATATGTATTTAATGCGTAAAAATTAGCCTAAATGTTGAATTTCTAACAAAGGGTTCTGGCACGTGTCATATACGTTGTTTCATTTAAATATTTCTTAGATTGTATTGTTACCGTCTTTATTAATGTAACAATTATGTTCTAAAACAAAAAAGATTTTCCACTTGTTACACACTGATACCTTCACTTTTGTTTGTCATACCAACGGATCATGACTATCTCGGTCATGTTTTATGTACCTGCTCCTTGTACAATTGTGGATTACAATGAAATCATCGAAACCTCTCAGATTATTGCCGAGAAGTTGTACAAGTTATCTGGTTCGTGCCACGGCTGGTGCGCGTCGTCGCTTCATTAGAAATTTGTTCAGGCGTGAGCAATATAATAATGTGGAGTGTGGTCTCATGAAGCGTACCAAGAGTATAGATAGTAAAACATAGTATTGCTATATTTGTAGAGAGATAAAATCAATTCGGTACGAAAGCTGGTTCACGAAGTTTGTTTGTGTATACGACTTCCCATAAAAAAGATATTGCAATGGATGTCAGATGTCACGGTGCATACACATGCGTAGTTTGGTACCATTTCTCCAGGGAATGATATGAACAGTAACTGAGCCTCTTGTCCTCAACAAATTGGCAGCTTGAATGTGAGTAGCAGCAAACTGTTTATGGAGACGAATGAAACGATATATTTCTACCGAAAACACCACAGAGGCCAATAGAGAAAGATTGATTGTGTGTTCATTTCAGTTTGTACCCGTAGAAATATTAAAGTTTAGCGAAAATTTTAAAATTTGGTGTGTCGATGTAATTTTCCACGCTGAATCTCAGGGGCTAATTCACCTTTTCCAGAACTTTTTTTTAAAAAGAAATTTCAGAGGTTTATAGTTTGATAAATTTTACCTAGTCAGAAAACAGGATTTGGAAGCTGTCATTCTGTGCGTGACTGCGCGTGTTGTCAACTGTAAACAAATGAAATATTGGCAGAATTCTACTTAATGCACGCCATATAACCCATTGTAACTTTTACATTTTGGAATTTTCAGAAAATTTTTGCGAATTTGTATTCTACACATGGGTATTTTTAATTATGCAAAAACCAAAAATAATTTAAAAATTGGTGCGTGATTTAAGGCCTATTTAGCTATTATGTTTAGCACATCTCACGAACGCTTCATACCTCATGTGTTTTAAGCATTTAATAAGCGAGAAGTGGCCACGTGGGTGTGCAGCTTGGTAACAGCTTGGCTTGTTACAATGGATGTAGGCACCTTTGTGTGTGTAGCGTTCGAATGACTAAAATTACCCCAAATTTGCAAACTTTAAAAGCTATTAACTCTTTATTTATTGATTTATGACGAAAATGAATTTCATGTCGATGATTACACCAAGACACCAAATATCAATTGGAACAAAAATTGAAGAAATTGAAAAGTGTCAACCAAACAGAAAACATCCAAGAAATGTTGTTGTTTTGTTGCAGTACCACATATGAGTCAATACAATTTGTGTTATATATCGGAACATTGGATCCTACATGATGCCAGCATAGCGAGTGATATAGAAAAATCATGATAAAATTGAGGAGTAGCAGACACAATATGTGAACAATAAGACAGACTTGTTGGGAATGAACGTTTTCAAAATCCAGCTATGCCGACCTTCACCTCCAGTACAAAACTAGAAGTAACGTAGAGAATGGAAGTGTCTTCTCCCCCCACCCACTCCCCACCACACATATAAGTATAAAGAATGTCTACACGTGTAAAGCAATGTATATTGTGTGCCGGCAAGAGATCTTTCGAGATCTTTCAGTTCTACTCCTTGTGGCAATTCATCGAATTCCACCGCTACTCCTGGCGGATCAATTCCTCCTCCGCACATATCTCTCAGCCTGTTGTATTTCTCCTTGTCGACCACAATGGCCTTCACATTCTCTGAATACACGTCTGTGGGCAGTTTCACCCTTATGATAGACTTAAATTTCATTATTTTCCGTTCTATATCCTTATTTTTCGCGTATGTCACAAAATTCCATCGATATTATTGGAGCTTTCTTACTTGCTTTCTCTTTTCCTGCTCCACTACTGGTACCTTTTCTCTTCCCTCCTGCACTCTGAATAATCTCTCCATTTCAACCTTGTATAATTGTTCTCCTGAATCCTCCTCCTCTACTGGTACAATCAATGTCTTTGCTGCTGTCTCCTCCTTCTGCAACTCCTCCTCGAGCTCCTTTTCGAATTCGCTTTCGATTTTCTTGTCAACCACCATTTTATCTTCCTTCCTTCTGAATTCCTTCACAACCTCTTTCTCTGCCGTTTCTTCTTTTTTTGCCTCTCTGGCGGAGGGCTTACTCTATCACTTCTCTCTTTTTTTTTTTACTACCGTAAATTCTTCATCCGTTCTTGTCTCCTTTACCTCGACTTGTACCACTTGGTCTGCACTCTCTTGCTTCTTAGTCTGTTCCATTTGTTGTTCTCTCTGGGTGCACCTCGCCTTCATGTGGCCTTTTTCTCTACACGTGAAACATATGGGCGGCCTACCCTCCACCACCACTCGCAGCCTTACGTCCTCAGGCAGAACTATTTCTCCCGCGATTCTATTGAGGTCTTCTATATCGCTTGAATGGCCATTTCTATGCCATACCCCCAATAGTTCACCCTTTTGGTTCTTGTGGCCTTGAGAATCTTGGCCTCCTCTACTGGTTTAGTACAGGAGTCGATTACATCGACTTTCTTTCTCTCCGAAATTGCTGGCCTTGAGCCAAAATTTTAAACCAAGATTAGTACAAATGAAATGAGAGAGAGAGGGGGGGTGACATTCATCGCTTTCTTATTAGCATATTAGTTCAATGAGTGGTTTAAAACGGCATGATGGGAAACTAAACATGTTCTAAAATTCTAGCGCAAGAATTCTAGAACACTCTCATCACTACCGCCAACAGTACCAATATTCTCATGATCAACGCAACAGTAACTACATTTACAATAGCTAATATTATCGAGCAAATGAACTAAATGCTGATCAAATTGCACAGTCCATTTACGCTTACAAAAGTAGCAAAGTGTACTGGTGTGACAACTATTTACAGCAGGACATTGTTTTACCTCTCGCTTCAACCAAACTGCACAGAAGGTTGATAGGAACTTTAGAACAGTGATTCCCAACGTGGGACATACGCCCCACCGGTGGGGCCTGGGAAAATTGTGATGGGGCGTTGTGTTAGAGTTGCCAGGCGTAAGGTTTTCATTAAAGTCATACACTATTTTCTTAGTCAATAATGTACTTTTTCTTGTACTCAGTACTTACTAAAAGAGTTACCGGTAGATTTTTTTTTTGTATTAAATAATTGTGATAAAATATTCTTTTCTACTCTAGGCACAAAGCCCGAAATTTGGGGTGGGGGGAGGGGGCCAGTCGATTACGCAACTGGTACTTAATTTATCGACCTCCAAAAGATGAAAAACAAAGTCGACCTCGGCGGAATTTGAACTCAGAACGTAAAGGCAAACGAAATACCACTAAGTATTTCGCCCGGCGTGCTAACGTTTCTGCCAGCTTGTCACCTTAATGTGATAAAATGTTAAAAACAAAGTTCTTTTCATACCACCAGCGGGGCATACATTTCTCTAGGTTGGGAAACACTGCTTTAGAACAACATACTCTGCTGTATTTAATTACAGCCCTTTGGTTTCTAAGTTCAAATCCACCGAAGCCAACTTTGCCTTTCATCCTTCAGGGGTGGGGTGGGGGTGGGAAGCAATAAATTAAGATATAATTCACGTAATGACTCCCTATCCTGCCTCTCAAACCATCTTGCCTTCAATGTTAGAAATCAAAATCAATGAGACAAGACATATTTAGTTAGTCAATGCTGTAACGATTAGTAGTAACAGTAATCGATATGCCTTGATGTTAACTAATTGCTGCTTTACCGAGTCACCATTCTCAAGACTTCAATCTAAAGAATATAATATAATGCATTTTACAATATTCTCATACGATTACATATTGTGAAAACAGAATACATTATTTTGTCTCATAAATAATCTAAAGTAGGAAACCAGTTGTTAAATAGGTCAAAATTAAAAAGAAAATACAGCTATTTTAATAATAAATTCTTATTTTGTAACCTAAATAAATATAACGATAAATAGACATTTCTCGTTTAATAGATTAACGCGTAGTTTGACACGTAAGTATTTTGCATATTATTTTGTAATTATCATACCACAGATACTAGGTAGTACATTGAATTAGTTGATGTCTTCTTTGTAGTATTTTGAACAGTTTTGTTGTTTAGGCTCAAGTAGGGTCTGAACGAAAAGACTTATTAAAAACATAAAAATCTTTATTTTAGGAGTAGCTAACTTCAGATACACTACCTGATGCGTGCAGGTTTTTTACTACTTTTTTTTCTTATATTTTTTTAAAGATGGTTAGAGTATGGTTCGAAGATTTTGTTGGTTATTTCTAATAGGTCGAATATACAGTAAAAAGGGGAAAAAAGTGCAATGTCGCATAAATTGATAGAAGTTTTCAATTTCAGAACTAAAGATGATAATTTTCTTATAGTTTTATGTTGGTTTTTGCAAATTAATTTTGTAATAATATGCAAAAACCAGTAGAAGAACCCCACCACACACTTAATTACACGTATTTGTAGCTAAGTTAGTGACAATATGTAATGAGTCTGAAATATTTTTAATCGATTAAAATTCACTAGTAATGAAAAAACAAGTTGTTAGCATTAATGATACTTATTGTCAAGAAAGACATGGGAGACAACTCCACAATGGGAATAAATAAGAAATTGAATAGACTCATGCATTGGAAATTATGCTTGATCTTTGGTAATTATGAGGAAAACTCCAAACGTGTTTCGATCTTATTAGACCTTCTCAACGAAACATTGTCGGATAAGTTTCTCACACTGCACAAGCCACTAAAAATGTTCTGGGATCAATTGGATGAGAAAAAGTACAACGGCCTTCATATTCTCCAGAAATTGTTCCAAAATATTTCCACTAATTTTAGATCTTGGCAAAACTATTTAGACAAGAAAAGTAGTGGCCTGCTGGGAAGAAATAGGAAAAGAATTAAATATATATTTTAATTCGAAACTCAAGGAATTTTTCAATCCAGGCATTAAAAAGCTAACAAATAGATAGAGAGACGTGTTCGAGTGTAAAATAAATTATGTAGTTGATTAAATTTATAGTATTAAATACCTTGTTTGTTCTGTTAAATAGATTTTTAAATCGGACAAAACTTTCATGTGCGCGTGTGTGTGTGTGTGTGTGTGTGTATGTGTGTGTGTGTGTGTGTGTGTGTGTGTGTGTGAGAGAGAGAGAGAGAGATGGTCATTTAAAAATTTCATCATTAATCTCATTAAAGTCACGATTTTTTAACAATACATATTTGAAGAACTGTTGTTCTCGTTGGTGCTGCTATGATCAAACCTAATCGAGCAGACCTTTCTATTCTAGCCATGGCCATTACATCTTTTTTAGGAGTTTGTTGGACTATATTACCTGTAAGACAGTAGGGTATGATTTGAGGGTAATTTGGCTACTATTTCTAGCACACCGAGCGACCATGTGACGGTCAAAAGACATCTGCCATTGTCTTGTATATATGGTTATGATCTTGTATGTATGGTGGTTGCATTTGTGGTTGTCATCGTCTTGTATTTATTATAGTTGCCATGTCTGAAGATTTCCATGACAACCATAAATACAATTAATCAGATGGACATTTATCGTAATCGGAGCAGGTATTTATTCATAATTATTTCAAATTGTTTACAATATACAACAGCGAAGCTGAGCATGTATATTTAATGAGATGGAAGCTATGCAAGAACGACGGCGTTATTTTGTCAGCCACGTCCTTGAGATAATGATTTTCTTTCTGAGATATGATATCCTGTTGTTTTACTTTATATAGAGTGGTTGTGGTCTTGATTGATCCTTTAATGTCTCAATTACTCCTGTGGTTAAGTAACTCAGCCAAAACATTATCGACATAACATATACAATTATATTGAGATGTCGCGATGAAATCGTTAACACCCAATAAGACAATAAATCCATTATATATTTATGTGCTTATATATCTATATTAATGGAGACATCCGGTAATGCATGGGTATTTTATCAATAAAAAAAAACAAAAAACTCCACTCTGTTGTAATGTAGAGATTTCGATTTCCGATGCATTACAAACTATAAGGAATTAGGAATTTTTTCGTATATTGTTCAGAAATTTAGTTTAATAACTTACAACTTGGTTTAAGCGAAGTGACTGTGGTCTATTGATTTGTAACATCGTTTCCCTTGTAGTAACGCTGTGCGCATGCGTAGTCTCACGCATGCGTGGAATTAAACAACCAAGCGTTCCCGCTTCTATTCTATCTCTTTCTCGGTCGGCCGGCCATGAGCATGGACGTGTCAAGCAGTGTCTCCAACATTCCAACCTGGAGACAGTCTCTTTCTTGCTGGCCAGCAATAGAGCATGGACGTGTTTAGCTGTCACTCTCCATCTTTCGGACTTACGCTCGACAGCTCGCTTACATCTACATAACAACGTCCCAACAACTATGCTCACACACACAGAAGCTGTAACAACAAACAAGAGCTAAAGATGTGTATATTTACCACCTGAATAAATGTTGCTTAAGTTGATGGTCCGGAGTTCAGCGTTCCGTTAATTTCTAATTTTATATAGGAAAGTCAGGTATACATCTAATGATGTATAACCAACTTTCCTATACTGGTGACCCCCGACGTGATTCAAACACGCAGCCCGCTGAGCTACAATACCAACCTATAACTGGTGAAACTCGACTAAAGAACAAATGCGGCCATGGAGACTGAACTACGTATTACCAACATCAACAAACGCGGTTTTTATCTCGCCTCTGTTAGAGTGGATTTTTCCACTCACGATAAACAGACAAGAATTACAGCCTGCGACTTTCCAATTGTGTACTCAAAAAACTTGGTATAAAACTCTCACGTGTTCTGACTTTCTATCTGCTGTGATATCTCACATACATATAGACGGCCTGTCTTTTATTATGTTCTTATATGTCGCATTCACACTCTCACATACACATACATCTTTTATGCCACACTAAATATCTCTTGTCATTCATTTTATACGGTTGTGGTCTTTCATTACTGGTCATCTATGTTATCGTAGTATAACATTATTTGTATATCATCATTGATATATATTTTGTGTTCGACCGTGTGACACGTTTAAATAAAAGGAGTCCTCTGTTTTTCCATTCGTCACCATTTCTCCTTTTTGAGTTCGCACGGTCGTTCTTTCATCTTGGGTTAAGAAAATTTTTCTTCGAGGTTTTCGCTAATGGCCGTACAGAGATTTGTCTGTCGACCGTCTGTAAAAAGCGCACCTCTTCAAACACCCATCACCAAGCAGCCTTTTCGCCACCAGCTTCGTTCAACCAAGATTACCACTATGACAACAACAATTACTACTACCAACTACAAGCATTCCTCCCGACGTCGCCAAGTTTCAACAGGACATTCTATCTCCTTGTGGGACTCTTGTACGAACTGGATTTTTTCTCTACAGACACACTTCACTTGTTCTGTGTTTTCACTCACACACACACTTGTGCACTCATATATTTACTTTCCTTTCAGGGAAAACAAACAATCAGACTTTTACATCGCGTGATTCCAGTTTCCTGGACAGTTGTCATCACGGTTGTTTTGTCATTGTCATTTCATTTGTACATTGCATGCATGTATCACACGAGTGTACATTTCATTTCTTTCATTTTTCTTTGTGTGTGTTTTGTGCTACATCTTGTGGGTGGTTTTCAGTGGCCATCCTGCCTCAGGCGTTCTAACAGATTTCATATTATCGTGCGTTTTCGCACTGGCAAGGGAGCCCTGTAGTAACGCCGTGCGCATGCGTGGAATTAAACAACCAAGCGTTCCCGCTTCTATTCTATCTCTTTCTCGGTCGGCCGGCCATGAGCATGGACGTGTCAAGCAGTGTCTCCAACATTCCAACCTGGAGACAGTCTCTTTCTTGCTGGCCAGCAATAGAGCATGGACGTGTTTAGCTGTCACTCTCCATCTTTCGGACTTACGCTCGACAGCTCGCTTACATCTACATAACAACGTCCCAACAACTATGCTCACACACACAGAAGCTGTAACAACAAACAAGAGCTAAAGATGTGTATATTTACCACCTGAATAAATGTTGTTTAAGTTGATAGTCTGGAGTTCAGCGTTCCGTTATATTCTTTAATTTTATATAGGAAAGTCAGGTATACATCTAATGATGGATAACCCACTTTCCTATACCCTCAAGGTAGCTGGTCCAGTTTTTTTCCTGGAGCCCTTCGACTCATAAGGCCAGTTATCTGGTTTCCATGGCATATAAGTAACCAAAATTATAACCCCCGACCCTACCTGAACGAAACGCCGGTCCATTGCAGGGTTCAAAGCTAGTAATTTATAAGGGAAGAGGACAAATCGATTACATCGACTCCAGCATTTGACTTCTTGTTTTATTTTGTCGATCCCGAAGGGATGAAAGGCAAAGCTGATCTCGGCGGTCTTTGAAGTCAGAACCAAAAGAAATGCCGCTTAGCATTTTGTCTGACGTGCTAACAAATCTGCCAGCTAGTCACCTTAACATTTTCCAGTAGCTTTCTGTTAATTTATCTAACAGCGACATTTTCAGTGCTTGGGTTACTCATTCGCAGAGCCATTTGAGATCATATTGTCTTACGGGAATTTTAGGAAAGACTTCGGCAATAGGTTCCTACTATGTTTCAACGAAATGAGCTAAACAACAACTGAATTTGATCCTTGTATTACCTCTCAAGCAGTTCGTTCCTGTCTTTGAGGTTCGCTCCTGTCTTTGAGTAACTGTGAAAGTTACCAATAGCGTTATCACTAAACAAACGCACTTACATATTTAATTGAGGCACCGTAGCCGATCAATATTTGTTTGCAAACCTCTTATATCTGGCCTCACGTTCAACGACTGAGATTTACCACAGAGTTTGTGTGAAATCACCAGCAAGAACGATGGTAACTCCTCCCGTTATACATGTATTGTTTCTCGGATCTTACATTATCCAATCCAAGACTTCGTCTGCTCATTTGTAGCTTATAGTTGCTTCAACCTAGACGACTAAATGTATTTTTGCAGAAACTTGTTCTTGCCTAAGTTTTTCATGTTGCACAGAATTTGTATACGTTGTGTGAGGTCTAGAGGTAGTTTAAATATGTGTGCAGTTCTTCTACCATCCAGACGCATTGCTGTAATGTTATTTGAAGCCACAGCAAGAGCAATATAGCTTTTGGCAAACTTTTGTAAGGAAGAGGTTTGTAAGGAATGTTATGCTTGCGTCACGAGGATCATGAATGAAAAGATTCCTCCTTTATTATTTTTATGTGCTTTTCAAGATTCTGTGATAGGAATATTCTTCTGACCATCCAACAACCGAGGTTTATTTCTATTCACATTTGACACTCATAAATCGCTTGACAACACATACACCGCTTCGAAGTTACTATCGGCAATAGGAAACTAGAAAAACACTCGGAGAGCGCAGACCTCCGCCAAGCAGCTCATTTCCACCCATATACACGCATGCTGAAAATCGCCCAATTTCCCAAACCAACGCCGGCAAAAAACATAACCTCCTTGGCGGGGGTAAAAAAAAAATAACACAGCAATATGAATTTGAAAAAAAAAAAACCCTTTAAAAACAGGAATCGTTATACTACATCAATGACAACAGCCATATTTATCTAGACCATCGTCATCATCAACACTGTCTCTGCTTTCACCACAATCACCGTCAAAACTACGATCACCACAATCAGTTTCTTTACACAGTTGAAAATCCATTATCCGATACTCATGGGACCGAGACTATTGCAGATTTTTGATTTTTCTAATTTCGGAGTGTTTTATTAAAAAAAAAAAAATTGCATCTGCAAAACGGAACAGTTTGAGGATAGAAACCAGGTCTAAACACAATAGCTTATAGACATACTTTGAATGTAGTTCTATATAAATCTTCAATAATTTTTTTTATACTTAAGACCATCAGAAATGTTAAGATATCAGCCTCTACCCACGTTATCATGCTTTGATTAAAAATTTACAGCATGGATTAGATTACTTAGATAAGTTTCGGCCGAAGTTGTCTCAGGCCATGTCTAATTTAATAGCACCACCTGGAAATTCTCAGATCACTACCAAAATTTCATCATCTGTTCCTTGTGTCATTACCAACTTTTTCTGCAAGTTTCATCAAATACCGTTCACAACTTTTTGAGTTATTTTGCACACAGACGGACAGACGAACAAACCATCGCCGATGAAAACATAACCTCCTTCCTTGGCGGAGGTAATTAACAGGTAGTAACTGATATTCGAACGTTTTAGCTCTACGAATAGCAGACAAACAGACAGAGGTGAGTGAGAGAAAAGGGAAAGAGCGAGAAAGAGGGGAGGGAGAGATAAAAATTTTAAAAAATACCACCGTTATGTAACCACCATTCTCTCTGTACCTCGATATTTTAATCTATGACCACTTCTCCACTTTTCTCTTATGTGGCACTCTCTCTCATTCCTTATCTCTATTTCACTTTCTTTGATTTTCTCTCTAGTGTTCTCCCAAATAATATCGACCTCAGCCTCTAGTTAAAATACTTTTCCATATAAATACAAAAATAAAATGATAAAATTAATTTAAACACATTGCTGCTTTATATTTCAAAATAAATGTTAAACATATTTGACCAAATGGTTTTATGGGTGTCCGTTCTGCAGTTTGACACTCACTCGCACACATAGACAAGGTGCGCGCACACACACATATAATATATGCATGTATGTATATTAACAGTAACGGGCAAAAAAAAAACATACTAAAGTTTGTGTAATTTAATTCTGTCAGCTGCAACTAGAAGCTTCCACATGCAAGTGTGTGTGTACTTATTTTATCAATCTATTTTGATAAAAAAAAATTTTTTAAGCTGCAAATTTTAACAAAACGAACGCAATTATACACCGAAATTTTTTTTTATCAAAATAGATTGATAAAATAAGTACCAGATCTAAAAGTACTTGGATCGATATTACCGATTAAAATCTTTGACGGTAGTGCTCCAGCACGGTCGTAGTTAAATGACTGAAACCAATAAAAGATTTTTTTTTAAAATAGCGATGAAGGTGATAAGGATTTCTAACTTCAGCCTACAACCATAATTTCTTTTTTTGTTTTTTTTTTTGTCTTGATTTCGTTTAAAGGTTTCTGTTAACATTTATATCTTTTCCTGGAAATCATTACTCGCATAATGAGAAATAAATTGGCTTCAACCTGACTAGCAGAAGCTTGGCTCTTGCGTTTTAATAAATAAATAAATAAAATGAACTATGCGTGTTTAATTATTTTAATTCATACCAAGAAGAAATCGATAAACTTCCGTTTTAGTCCTCTATTGCCTAAAATAATTTACGAAATACTGAAGTACTGGAATATTATTGCGACAATCGATAGGTTCTTGCTTGATTATTCTTTCTGACTTTCATTTCCCCATAGGATCTTGCTGCTTTGACTGTTGGCGACGAGAAATCTATTCCAGATCAATATATATCATGAAAATACGCCATCGAAATAAACATTAATTTTCATAGATCATTTTGTTGATGTTGTTGTTGTTCAACTTCAGGTCAACTTTGATCAAGATCTTTGATCAGAGACATTTCAGTTGAAATCATTCAGTTATTTTAGGTTATCTCGGACGAGATTATCCAAAGTCTTCGTCCATTTTTAAGATGCTAGGCAGTGATATGAGAGAAATTTGACTTGTATCTCTACAAGTTGGGAGATCACATTGAAGCTCTCCCGTTGCTCTGTAATAAGTAACGTTTAATCAGATGGTCGAAAAATAATGTTCGACTGAAGGTTTGAGTGTTCGTATCATGACATTGGCAAACTGCAAGGCACCTCATACTCAATATCTTAGTTACCTGTCAATTGAGCTGATAACAATTGATCGAGAAATACTGAATTAAACGGAGATTGATATTGAGTTCGATGGTTCACAATATCGAAATCGAATTCTTTCACTGAATATCACAACAGCGTATATTCTAGCTATTAATATCAGCATGCAAGTGATACAACACTGATGAGCGAATTTTCACCCTTATGTAAGCCGGTTGTTGAGTTTTAGCAATATTCGTTAAAGACTTCGAAGTACGGTTCTTTTATTCTTAATTTTTTTTATGACAGTTAATTCAGCGAATCAAATACAGACACAGTTCTATGTCCCGAATAGACAGATTCCTTCTCAATCAGCGTTTGCCTCTCTGGAATTCAGATGCTGGTTTTGCAGAGCATTCGAATTTATCGCAGTTTGAAACGTCTATTCGTGACTCGCAAACAAAAGCCAACAGGATCCTTGGATCAATCTCTGCATGCCTTAAAACTCTTGGTTAAAGCATTCAAATTCAAGGTAATGTCGTCTGCATTGTATGAGAGAAATTCTACAATGGAAGCTTTTATTTCTGAAATAATGACGTACAGTGTAAAGTTCTGAAGACTCGAAAATAACATGCAGCACTTGGAAACAGCAGTATCACACACTATCTTTTCTTAGTGGTCAGAGTATATGGGGTCTACATCTAACATATTCGATGTCCATTTAGTGGTCATCCCTCTTATATGTATGTATGTGTATATATATATATATATATACATATATATGTATATATATATATATATATATATATATATATATATATATATATATATATATATATATATATATATATATAGGTACAAAAAAAGGAAAAAGACAAAAAACAATAACAAAAAACAACAACGTGAGGACGTGATGCAAATAGTGTTACTAGACGCTCGGGAAAGGAAAGAGAGAGAGTATGACGTTTCGAGCGGAGCTCTTCGTCGGAAACAAGGAAAGTTCAAAGAAGGGAAAAACGGAAGAAGAAAAAATTGCCACCGATGTCCACGAGGTTACATTGTGGAAGGACCGGAAGAGAAAGTGGTGGAGGAAAAGTTCTTTCTAAGACAAGAGAGTGAAAAAGGGAGGTGAATATGTGTGCGTGCGCGAGGGTCTGCATGCGTGTGTGTAATAACAGAACGTGTGTGTGCGTGGTTTGGCTGTTTATCTGTTAGTGTGTTTGTGTGTGTGTGTGTGTGTGTGTGTGACGTAGTGGAAGGAATTAGTAGCAGGAATGGTTTGGGAGTGGTTGTGGAATGGTCAGTAGAAAGTAGGCAGGCAGTTTTTGAAGATATACACTCATAAGGCAATTGAAAATAATGACACGGAAAAATTCTAGTATATTTATATAAATTCAAATCATTTGACATATTTATCTCTATGATTGCATGATTGCTTCAATATAATGAAGTTGAACTTTAGATTTTGAATACGACATTAAAGAGAAAACCAGGATTTTTTCTGTTTTTGGGGGGAGTGGGGGTTCTAGGATAGTTGGATCACAGAACAGTTAAGTGTAGTGAAGTCTAAATTTGGCCTTCCATTTTCTAGAGGAGTGTTTGTCGTAAGTAAATAACATTCTAAGTAGAGGCCGTTAAAAGTAGACATATTGAAAATAACTTTGTAAATTAGTCATTCTAATTACAAAAATGAAAACCGGTTTTTAGAAATCATATTGAAATTACAATTGCTCAAATAAACTACATAAAGTTAAACGTGCAATTCATAAAAGATATCTTGTTCCTTTCTTATTGCTGCAAAACGTTTGAAATGCGAAAACAAATACAAAACTTTGGTGATTTATATTAAAAGTGGTGGTGGGATAGAGATACATAAAACATGAACATAGTACATTATCATAACTATAATTTCGTGACTTCGTTGTTTTATTTGTAAGATTTAGATGAATTATTGTTTGTACTTTATTAATCAGAAAACGTGTCAGTTTATAGACAGACCTACACTATAAATACGAGCCTGTTAAACTGCGGCATTCGTTGAACTGAGTTTAGGTCACATTTTGGTAGCTCACGTGGCTTCTAAGTTTCAGCGCTCACGTGAGAAGGTAATTTATGGGATAGATTTGTGAAATGAATAGACGTAATGGAAAAATAGGTGCTTTTAGGATAACACTGTTCATTCTTACGTGTACGACGAGTAGGGGAATATATAAAATACTTTATTGAAGCAGCGTGGTCGTATCGAATACCGTAATGAGCACCAGAATAGTAGAATAAAAAGTTTCACACTGTGTGTGTGTGTGTGTGTGTGTGTGTGTGTTTGCATGCGCATCTATGTTGTAAATTGTGTGAATGTCCGCCTTGCATTAAGCATTTATATATTTCCTATATAAATGAGAGTAGATGCGTATATGTATGTGGATATATTTATATCACTCACGCTGAGTATATATATATTTGTGTGTGTATATATGTATACTAGCTGACATACCCGGTAATTGCTGGAAAAGCGGGACCTATCCCTTGGTTCCGATCTCATAATTGTTTCGCTAATCCAGTAACAACAATACAAAATATGTAGCTCTTAAAACGGTTTTTGTGCAATTACATAGAATACCAAATTGCCTTACACAGGATCTTGTTTTTAGGAATTGTCAATAAGTTATGAAAACCCAAATTGTGAAGTCAGTTATGTAATAACATGAAATTAGTTACCCAATAACAAGAATTCAAATAAAGTAACCCCGAAAAGGGCTTTAATACGTTCACAGAGTATATAGAACTTAGAAGGAAATATTAATAAGGTATGTATACTAAAATCGTGATACATGTTATGTAATGACAGGCTAATCAGATATGAGATAATAACAATTCCAAGTAAATAACTCTGAAAAGGGTTTTTGTGCGTTCCCAGAGAATATTACCCTCAGTGGCGCTAGTGTTGGTATATTCGTGAATAAGTCACTAACCGAAATGAGTGGATCTATTGTTTAGGAAAATACTATTTATTTGTTTAAGGGTTGTACTAGATAAATTGCGAAAATAACTCTAACAGTTCAAATACTAAGAAATAAGCATACTCAATTTGATTTATACCAAATGATTTAGGAAAATGAATAGGTCATTTACCTTGGCTGTTAAAATCTGGGTGAATGGGTTATTTCCCTTGGCTGTTAAAATGAAATATATCAGATATATATAAGGATCCCTTGTAGGGGCCCTATTATCAATTTTTTTCAATAATCTGAGTATGCCATGAGGTTTCCAGATATGAGTTCTATTCACGTGTCAAGTTTCATAAAAATCGATAAAACGATGTAGGAGGAATTAGCTAACAAATCCACAAACACATCCACAGACAGAATTTCCACTTATGTTGTAGATGACTGTAAGGAATTTCCTTACACGACAGTTGAAAGACCTTTACAAAGCTTCATCAGAGAGCTAAAAAAAATTCTTTACATCAATGCACCAAATGGAAAATCAGAAACTTAGTTTATCGATACCAGACTTGAAAAATAAGTTCTGGGATCGACTTGTTCAACTGAACTTTTCAAGGCAGTGTCCCAGCATGGCTACAGTCAAATATCTGAAACAATATATATATATATATATATATATATATATATATATATATATATATATATGTATGTATGTATGTATGTATGTATGTATGTATGTATGTATGTGTGTGTGTGTGTGTATACGTATATACATACACACACACACACACATACACACACGCACACACATATATATGGTCGGCTCCAGCTCGTATCCGAGCATTGGGTTCGTCAGTTTCTATCCAATTTCCTCAGTTGATGTTTGTGCCGAATGTAACTTTGGAGTCAAAGTCGGCGGTGAAAAAGTCGTGGGCAGAATTCGCACAGGATGGTCGGTGCGAGTCGAGGATGTTGAAGATGCTCCTTTCTTCTCCTGCGTTTTACCTCCTCATTCTGTTGTCTGTTCTGCTCGAAGAAGCTGGCTCTGTTGCGGATAGCAGTCCTTCAGGCTGTCCCATCCATGGCAATCTGTTCCCAGGAGGATGGCTGGATGTTAGTTTGAGCCAAGGTCCGCTTGAGCTGGTCTTTAAAACGGAATTTCGGACCTCCTCTGGGTCTTGTTCCGATTGCAAGTTCTCCGTAAAGCATGACCCTCGGGAGACGAGAGGGCTCCATACGCTGGATGCGATCTTCCCAGCGGAGATGAGGGCGAAGAATGGTGGCTTCGACGCTTGGTAGTGAAGCACGGTGAAGAACCTCGTTGTTGGTAATATGATCTTCTCATCGTATATTGAGGATCTGTCGTAGCGTGGATTGCTGGATGCATTCAAGGCGCTTGAAGTCACGGCGGTACAGCGTCTAAGTCTCACAAGCGTAGAGAAGAGTTGACAGGACTATGGCACGGAAGATCATGATCTTTGTCCAGCTGGTTAGCGCGTGATTGAAAAATACACATTGGCTGAATCTACCGAAGCCGGAGTGGGAAGCCCTGATCCGGTACTCCACGTCCTTTTCACACGCGAGAGTCTTCGAAAGGATACTCCCAAGATATGAAAAGTGTTCAACTTCTTTTAGGGGTTGGTCTTTGATGCTAATGTAATTGGATGGACTGTTCTGGCCTGGTGCAAGTTGGATCAGGGTCTTGGTTTTGAATGTGTTAATCTGCATCACGAAGCCTTCGTAAGCCGCGTTGTAAAGATCGGCTGTCCTTTGTAGGCCATCTGCGGTCCGGCTCGGTGAGGCATTGTCGTCGGCATACTGCATCTCACGGACTGAGATGGCGGAAGTCCTCGTCTTTGCGCGGAGACGTGCGAGATTGAAGAGTCCACCATCCAAGCGAAAGCGCATGTTGATGAAAGGCGAGTCTAGTGGGATTTCGTTGAATATGGCGGCATGGTACAAAGAGAAACAAGTTGGTGCCTGGACGCATCCTTGCTTAAGGCCCCCAGTGATGGGAAACGGGTCTGTGAGAGCATTTTGATGGCACACCCTACCCACCATGCCGTCATGAAGGGAGCGGACCATATATATATGTGTGTGTGTGTGTGTGCGTGTGTGTGTATACATATATATGTATGCATATACAGATGTATATATATGTACGCATACACCCATATATATATATATATATATATATATATATATATATATATATATATATATATATATATATATATATATATATATATATAAGGAGCACTCTGTCGGTTACGACAACAAAGGTCCTAGCTGCTACGATCAACGGAACAGCTTGCTCGTGAAATTAACGTGCAAGTAACTGAGCACTCTACAGAAACGTGTACCCTTGACGTAGTTCTCAGGGAGGTTCAGCGTGACACAAAGTGTGATAAGGCCGGCCCTTTGAAATACAGGTACTACTCATTTTGGCCAGCTGAGTGGACTGGAGCAACGTGAAATAAAGTGTCTTGCTCAAGGAGACAACGCGTCGCCGGGAATTGAACTCACGACCTTACAATCGTAAACGGAATGCCCTAACCACTAATCCACGCGCCTTCACACACACACACACACACAAATACACACGCACATATAAATACACACACGCACACACATATAGAGAATAGTAACCAAATTAACTAAATTTCTCTTAATTTATGCCTTACTGTCTGCCAAAAAGAGGAAGACAGAAAACTGCAAAAAAGAGATACGCAAGAAGTTTGAACAGAGTGGGTGTATTAGTAAAAGAAAGATTCGAAAATACGTTTGTGTGACGTCAAACTCTCTGTTTTTCTTGTTTCTTGCAGTCTCTCTTTAATCTTTCCTTTTCTCTGTCTCTCACTGAGATAGTAGAACAGAGAGAGAGAGAGAGAGAGAGAGAGAGAGAGAGAGAGAGAAAGAGAGAGAGAGACAGATAGACAGACATGAAAGGGGTGACATACATGTAGAACAAGGGAGAGAGAGTGATTGTATTGGTTTGTTTATATTTTAACAGCTGTCATTATGGCAGATTTCTGTTATTAGAAGCTTTCACTGGATTTGAAGGTTTTGAAATTCCACAAGTAGTAGCCATCATCATCTATTGATGTGCATATGTAAAGGCATTAGTTTTTACATGTTACCTCAGCCTGTTAGAGATAGAAAGCAAATCTCCTTTAAATTCAACACAACAATATTATGTACATATATATGTATGGGTCAACGGCGGAAATCTGTATGTTGTGATGACAGTCAAATCTCCCTCAAATTAAAACATATCTTATGTATATATTTATACCTGAGCCGTCTATACAGATATCTGCATTTCAATTACATCTAATCGAAATAGTAGCGAAATATAGTTTTCTACTCTCCTACCTATGTATAAGCCAAGAAGGGAACTGCCACATGGTGACCAGACCTGAAAGAAATAGTTGCCAAATCTCCCTCAAATTACCCCACTATTTTAAGTATGTATGCATGTATGTATGTGTGTATGTACGAGTCAACGATCATTTTTACTTGAATATATTTTTACAGCATTAATAACATCCTTTTTTTCTGTCATTCATTTCGAAGGAATTTCCGACCGCTTTTCTGAACCAGTGAGTCGTTAAGGAAAGGTCACAAATTACTCAATTTGCTCTTTCTTTTTCCTCTCTCATACCCTTGACATTAGCTTCTGCTGCATCCCTTCTCTCTTTCTCTCTCTCTCTCTCTCTCTCTCTCTCTCTCTCACAGCTATCAGCTATGTCTCCCTCTCTCTAACGGTGACAAGTCTGGCAAACGGTCTCTCCTTTATTTTTTGAATGTCATATCACGTCAAAGCAACAATAATCTCTCTCTCTCTCTCTCTTTTTCTCTCTCTTTCTCTCTTTTTCTCTCCATCCCCCCCCTCTCTCTCTCTCTCAGTAGCAGCGTCTGCATATCATACCAGCTGCTTCTCTTTCTACACATTTTCGTTACTACTTTGCTAGAGTGACTGAGTGCACAGACATGAGAACGCGGAATTTGTTGTCTATTAATTGTAGAAATGATCTCAGTTAAACAAATTTTTTCAACTCACTATGTTATTTTAGTGGGACCCTTCAAGTAATAATGTTATTCTGATATGCAGCATGTTTTGTGTGCTAAATTCTAAGTCAAATTTATTCCTGTGCGTTTATTAATAAACTTATAGAATTTTAACTCTGTCTATTAATGACCAGTCACTTGTCATCTATTTTAGTTTCTTGGTTTCAAACACTTTCTGCTTAAGTTAAAGAAATATGGCAGGAGAAAGCAGCGGCTTTTCTGAAAGAGATAGTATAAATAGAAAGTATTATAAAGAAAGGTGGATTAGATAAATAGATAGATAGATAGATAGATAGATAGCTAGATAGATAGATAGATAGATAGATAGATAGATAGATAGATAGATAGATAGATAGATAGATAGATAGATAGGTGGGGAGGAGGTTGACAGAGTGGAAGAGAGAGAGAGAGAGAGAAAGAGTAAGCGATCTGATATAAAAATATAAAAAGGGATGGAACAATGAGAGAAGAGATAATGTATGTAACTTATAGAGAAAAGAGGGGGAAAAGAGAAAGATGCATCTCTACAAAAGAGCGGATTTAGAGATGTAATGTGCTAAACTAACAGAGATATAGAGAGTGAGTGAAAGATAATGTTAGAGTTAGAAAGAGACAAATTTATGTGTGCTACAGAAATGTGTATGTGTATGTGTGATTGAGAGAGAGGAATGGAGAGAGAGGGAAGACATTGCGTAATGAAAAGAAGCAGATTTTGATTAAGAGAGAAAAAGGGAACTAATTATGGATAAATAGGAGAGATGAGAAATAATGTAGAATGTAAATGAGAGAGTGAGAAAAATGAAAGAGTGAGAGCGTAAGAACAAAAAAGTAAAGAACTAAGTTTTCAAATATACAACAGATAAGTGGAAGTCAAAAAGTCGAAAAAAGTTCTGTCACAGTAAAATGCCAGAATTTTAAAATTCTAACTGCATTAAAAGATTATCACTCACGCGCGCGCGCGCGCGCGCACACACACACACACACACACACACACACACACACACACACACACACACACACACACACACACACACACACACATTGCTCGAAATGAACTGTGAAGTGCTGTAAAAGACAAGAAACAAGAAAAATAGAGCCAAGGCCCGAGCTAAAATGAATAATAAAAACTGAAAGACGATAAAATAAAACACAAGAAGAAAATGAAGCAAAGTCTGAAGTAGAGAGAGAGAGAGAGAGAGAGAGAGAGAGGGAGAGAGAAATTACTGAGACAGAAATATACACTGTAAATTTTTAGAATACTATGCTAGTGTTTTACTATGTTTAATATTGCTGGGACCTTACATTTTGTTAAGATATAATGAACTGAAATATCTGATTAACAACAGATTCGGTGAATATAAGAATGTTTAAAGCATAGAGCTGAGCACAATATTATATGTAAAAAAAAACAAAAAAAAAAACAGAAGAAAAGAAAAGTCGTTGTCTAGTTTTATTTTTTTAAAGCCAAAGCAGTATTGGAGACCACACCAAACATGTTATTGCTTAATTTCAGTGTTCTCAGCAAATTATAACCTCATGATAATTTGCCAAAATGATAACAATCGAGTCTCTAATCAAATATACATCTATTAATATAAATACAAATATCTATTTGTTGGTAAAGAAATATATTTGCTTAAAAATTAAATAGCTGCGCAATACCATGCGTATGGTGTAGTCATTTCAAATTGGACTGGGACTTAATTTTATCGTTGTCAGAAAATGAATCGCAAACTTGACCATGGCGGAATTTGAACTCCCAACGTAAAGGGAACCTAACTAAATATCGTAAGGCATTTTGTCCGACCTACTACCGTCAGTGATAATTCACCTGCCAAGGCAATAATTCTTTCTGCTAGAGGCAAAATGCCTGAAATTTTAGGGGTGGGAACTAATTGATTATATCGACCCGGCACTCACTGGTACTTATTTTATCGACCTCAAAAGGGCGAATGACAGTCGAAATCGGTGAAATTTGAACTCAGAACGCGAAGCTGAAGAAATGTCGCTAAGCATTTTGTCCGATTTGCTCACGATTTTGCCAGCTCGCCGCTTTTGCTCGAGGTAATAATGTTTGTATCCTTCGCCTAGATGCAGACACTTTGTAAAAGATGAAAGGAGTATAGCCGAATTGCAAGATAAAAATAACATCAAAACGTTCTTCTCCATTATAATGTTTGCAACACTATGACGTCATGAACAATGCTTCGCTTGTTTATCTATTTAGTTATTTTCTTTGATGTAACTCATTATATTGAAATAAAGTCTCCCCAGGCTCGATTTTTGCCACTTTTTCTCTGGTTCATCGAAACATATATCAAAAGTGAATTAATCAATTAACACTCACGACTATTAAAAAAAATGGCTTTCAAAGGATTAGTGTGTTGTACATAAGATAAATGATCAAAAAAGTATAGTTGAATTGCAAGATAAATATAACGAAATAATCAAGAGAAACGTTCTTGTCTGTATTTGTCGGTGTGCGGATGTATTTATGTCTTTTCCTTTGGGATTTATTAATGTTTTTTCCCCCTGTGCAGAATTCATTAATAATTTGGTAAAGTCACGGTAGTTCTTGAGGGTTTGTGAATATGTGAATTGGTCGGTGTATGACTGCTGATAAACTTTACGCAATAGAAGTGCCGATACTATTCACCAAGCATACTTGGACACGCAAGTGTTAGGTATGGTAGTGTGGTTAAGAACTTCGCTTCATAACCATTTGGTTTCGGGTTCTGTTCCACTGCGTGACACCTTGGCAAAGTGTCTTCAACTATATTGCCGGGCCGAAGTATGTCTTGTGAGTGAATTAGGTGGACGGAAAATACGCGGAACTCCGTCTTATACACACACACACACACACACACACACACACACACACACACACACACACACACACACACACACACACACACATGTATATACATGTCTTTGTGTTTATTCCCAAACCTCTTACCAATCGGTGTTGGTTTGTTTATATCTCCGTAACTTAACGATTTTTTAAAACACTAAGCTCAACATGGTGCCCCAGCACGGCTGCACTCCAATGAATGAAACAAGTAAAAGAATAAAAGAAATGTATATAAGTACGAATCCGGAATTCGAGGAAACCGGTTAGGGTTTACTTGCGTCTTTAGCAATGGTAACAATATAACCAACTGACATTTCGGACATTTTGCTCGAAATGTTAGCTTTATCCACTCTTCACGGCGACGAAACTTATTTAGGCAATCTACTATTTTATGGTGGAATTCGCTTCAGCCGGGAATAAAATTTGACAACAAATTGTCAGCTGGTATTCTCGTTCTTTATTTGTATATTTCCCCTTCATGGAAAACATTCAGAGTAAGAATTATACTTTGCTTTCCGAACATTCTATTTTTCTTTTTTTTTTTTTTCGAGTTAAAAAAGAAATGCTCGCTTTAGTTGAAGAAGAATGTTCAAAACTTTTAGAATTTTATTGATTCTATATTTTCGTTAAAAATTTCAGAATTTTAATATGTTTAACCGCGTATTTTGTATTTTAAGTGAAATTTTTATAATTAACTAGCAGAGATACCCGGCGTTGCCCGTGTTACATGCAATTGAAAAATGAGACTTTTCTGTTATATTTTCTGTAAGGAACTGGAATACATATGATTCGAATTTCATCAAAATTGCACATGAGGGTTCTTTCCCTCTTTACACACCCTAAAAAATTCTAATCATGAGACATGTATCCTATACTATTGATCTTTATGCGCATATTCCAAAATTTCAGTCTTCTGGAACCTGTAAAAAAGATTTTGCTCCTGCAAAATGGAGCTCATGGAGCTCTAAAATGTGAGAATGAAGGCCCCTATTGGGGATGGGGGTGTTAATGTCAACCAGAGAAGTTGAATTGTTGGGAATGTTTTTACTTGGGTCTTATAGTATGCCTGTATATATGTGAGAGTATAGTCTCACTTTATTAGTTTCAGTATGAAATTGAAAATATTAAAGTGAAAATATTTGAAATTACAGTAGCGACATGTTATTGTTTCACTTTTGACAGGTAATACTGAAATAGTGGAATAGTTTCAGTGTTAGAGTGAAAGTATCTGACATTACAGTAGAGTGATGTTATTGTTTCATTTTTGACACATAATACTGAAATAGTAGAGGAGATAAGATATTGCTGTGGGCTCGAACTATGCAGGAAGTTAAAAAATGTTTTAGCCTAAGATACTACATGGACCTTAAAAGAATTTTGCTCCTGAAAAATGGAGCTCATGGAGCTGAAAATTGTGGGAGTTAATTGGTGATGGGTGTATTAATGTCAACCAGAGAAGTTTAATTGTTGGGAATCTTTTTAACTTGTGTGTAATATGTATTGTTTGAATTTCTTTAAAATAGGAAATATATGTATGTTCACTGGGTTTGTAAAAGAGAGCAAAGCTACAGGAAAGCAAAAGACGAATGATCACGATAATCAGTCAGCTACCGTAGCCTAGTCGTTACTACTCCCCAATGTAGGATTCCTCACCATACAGGTGACAGGTACAGCTTTAAGATGCAGTATGGATCTATAGCAATTGGAAGGGCATGATTCAATAGAAACAACAATGTGTGACGTTTGGAGTAAAGGGAAATGAAAGTGTTGCCTCTGTAGTTTGCAAATGACCACTCTACCGATAGGTAACTGGGCAGAAAATATTTACAATCAATAAATGTCTTAGAACAACCAGTCACTCATCTAGGAGGGCCTTGAAATCAATGTTACCAACTGGGGACTATATGTGTCGCAGTGGTAATAAAAAGACTCAAAGGAGGTCTGCAACGAAATAATTTTACTCATCACTTTGCAAGTGAATCAGTGGAGGCAAAGATGAGTCTCATTTACTTGACAATTTATGCACCACATTGCAGAAATCACAATGTAAGTATATCTGAAAGGATAGTCTTACACTGTTGTACCGTTGAATTACAAATAATGCTCATCTGTTATGTTCGGGTGACCCTATAGCTACCAATGGTACAACTGTATTCGTCTTTGCTTAGGAAAAATGACTAAATTGTGGGTGTGAAGTCCCCATGAAGGAGTCTTTGTAACTTCTAAGAAGAAAAAATTTTAGAAATATTACTTTATTTGTGTGTAATCTGTATGGTTAAAATTTCATCAACATCAAAAATATATGAATTTTCATGGGGGTTATGGCCATTATGCATAGAATATAATTTCCAAATTTCTTAAAGATCCATTCAATACTTTTGACGTAGTTTTGGATAAGAAAACAAATGACTAATGTGTGTGTTTGTGTGCATATATATGTGTGTGTGTATGGGTGTATATATGTATAGATATCTGTATGCATTTATATATGTGTACATATTAGATGTACACCTATATATATACATCTACACATATGTATACATATACATGTAGGCATATAGATCTATATCTATATATATATCTATACATATACGTGTACATATACATGTATATGTATACATATACATCTCTCTCTTTCTCTCTCTCTCTCTCTGTATGTATATATATATATATATATATATATATATATATATATGTATATACACACACCATTAAAGTGAAAGTATCTGTCATTACAGTATCGAAATGTGATTGTTTCAGTTAGTGGAATAGTTTCATTTTTAACGTGAAAGTATTTGACATGAGTGTTTTTGTTTCACTTTTGACACGTAATACTTAAATAGTGGAGGAGATATGATGTTGCTGTGGGCTCGAACTATGCAAGAAGTTAAAAATTTTTTTGACTAAAACACAACCGAAACCCTAAGTAAGACATGTGTAAAATTTGAATGAAATTGGTTGTGTAGTTCTCGAGTTTTAGGGAAACACACACACACACAGACAGACAGACAGACACACATTCTCATTTTTATATATATAGATACATAGGTGTGACTGTGTGGTAAGAAGCTTGCTTCTCAACCACATGGTTCCAGATTCAGTTCCACTGTGTGCCACCTTGAGCAAGTGCCTTCTGTAATAGCCTCAGATCGACCGAAGCCTTATGAGTGGATCTCGTAGAGGGAGAAAACTGAAACAAGCCGTCATGTGTGTGTGTGTGTGTGTCCCCCCTTGTGCTTGTGTTTGACAACTGGTGTTGGTGTGTTTTCGTCTCCCGTAACTTAACGGTTTGGTATAAGAGACTGCTAGAATAAGTACCAGGCTTAAAAAAAAAAAAGCACTGAAGTCGATTCATTCGACTAAAATAATTCTTCAAGGGGGTACCCAAGGATGGCCGCAGTCTAATGACTGAAACAAGTAAAAGATTAACAGAAAAACTGCCCTCTGGAAGGTTTTCTGTCAGTCGCTAAATAATATTTTCATGCTTGAAAACGGTGAGCTGGTAGAAACGTTAGCACCCTGGGCGAAATTCTTAGCAGTATTTCGTCTGTCTTTACGTTCTGAGCTCAAATTCCACCGAGGTCAACTTTACCTTTCATTATTTCGGGGGTCGATAAATTAAGTACCAGTTGCGTACAGGGGTCGATCTAATCGACTGGCCCCCTGCCCCCAAATTTCGGGCCTTGTGCCTAGAGTAGAAAAGAATATTTTCATGCTTGATTCTTAATTTGAGAAATTTTTCTGACACGTTATGTTTAAATTTTCCTTTGTATCCTTTATTCGTCTTAGAAATATTGTTTCCTTTATTCGTCTCAGTAAATATTTAATTATTTTTATCGATGTGTTAATCTTTCTTTCTTAAACAACCTCAAAAATATTTCCTCCTCTATATGGTCATTTAATTTGCTAGAAGTAGCAGGCGTCATGTGTGTACATTCTAAGGCCGATATCATAGCAAAGTGGAGAAGTGTGGTTTAGTGGCCAGTGTTGAACTCATGATCGTAAGATTGTCGTTTCGATTCCTGGACCGGGCGACACGTTGTGTTTTTATGCAAAACATTTCATTTCACATTGCTCTAGTCCGCTCGACAGGCAAAGATGAGTTGTTCTACAATGGACCGGCGTCCCGTCCAGGTGGGGAATATATACACCACGGAAACGAGAAAAAGGATCCTATGAGTTTATAGACTCAGGAAGGATCTTTATCCCTTTATTTGTATATCATGCCTCTGATAATATTTTTTCTTCATTTCTTTTCAAATTATGTCAGCATCTCAGATAATTTTCTTTTCATTAAAGAATATTCGTTTAACAAATTCCAGAAGGGCAGTTTTCTGTTACTAATTTCCAATTTGTGTGCATTGTACTTGTAGGAGCACTATTTAATGCTGGTGCAGTTTTGCAGCAACATCACAAGCAGCAAGTACAACCTCTTGCTTTCTTCTCAAGGCAGCTTAAGCCCACCGAAACCCGCTATAGCACGTTCGGCCGTGAACTTTAGGCTATATACTTGGCAGTTAGACACTTTCGACACTCACTTGAAGGTTACTAATTTACGATCTATACCGATCATTGTCTGCTTACTTTTGCACTTCGTTCGAAGCCCGACAGATACTCGCCTTGCGAAACTCGTCACTTAGATTTTGTTTCGCAATTTACCATTGATATTCGTCATATCTCTGGTGCACAGAATGCGACAGAAGAATGCACGTTTCATGCAACTCCATTTATTTAAGTAATGCGAGCATTACATTAAATGTAAAATGCAGAGCAATCTGACGTCAACAGATTTCGTTCGTATTTCACCAATTTTCCGCCGGTGATCTCCCGGCAACAAACTATTACATCTTCGATCCCGAAGAATTTTGCTTCGTGGACCCACGTGTTTCTTCGTAATGATTCTGTGAGAAGGCCTCTCACACCACCATACACAGGACCTTACCGTGTCCTTTCAAATACTGACAAGCTTTTCACCATAGACATTGATAGGAAAAAAGAGAGGAGACACACACACAGAGTCAGACTGACAGGGAGACAGATGGAGGGGAAGTATTGCAAGTAAACAGTAGAAGAAAAAGGATATAAATGTAAAATGCTGTAGCGAATAGAATTGTGTTTTCTTATTAGCATATAGTAGAAATTTTCAATAATATAAGAATCTTCAAAATCACATTTCGATAATATATATATATATATATATATATATATATATATATATAAATTAGAAATTATAAAAATTTTATGGACAGTGAAAGTATTAACAATTGCTTTCTTTCAGTAAAAGTTACATATTCACAACTGATTAATTAGCAGCTTTTTGTACTATAGTATAGATTTATCCCCCACTCCCTATAGCGCATACACAGAAACTAAGTACATTCTATCGTTTGCATTTCCGAGCAATATTTAAAAATTTCTATTATCAAACTTTAGTTCTGGTTAAATCACACTATAAAATGGAGCATTGTCCTGAATTAATTATTGCCCATCTAACTCATGAACTTTTTTTTATTATACAGCAGGGTTCCGCATATGTGATGTAGAGAGTTGAAAAACTTCGATTAAATGAAATTATTACTGCAATTAGTAGACATACGCTCTTTTTAGGGGTGTTTAAAATCCAAAAAGCAAGGAAGAGAGGTAACTCCAATAAAATCAGCTCGTCAGACTTTGTAGAAAAGAAGACAATGCAGTCCATCTTCTTCGGCCACTATTTCTGGGAGGGTCATGGAGGTACAGTCCTCACATCTCCTCCATAATGTCCTATCAGAAACAACCGTTATTAGACTTACCGGCTGGCTTACCAAGTGTGACCTACTGAGACTATGGATATTATCCAACCATTTCATTCGTAGTCTACACCAAGGTTGGCTTGGCTTGAAGAATTCGTCTTGTGATAATTTTCTACGAAATTCTAATCATATATCCGAAGCACCAGGGCTGTGACTTCTTAATGCGGAGAAGTAGCGACAAGACCTGGAGAGGTTTCCTGATCTCTGACTTGCTCATCCAGTCGAATAACATCACGCCATTGATCGTTCGGAGGGAACCCATTTCGCCCGCTTGTATTTGCGATCGTACTCTTTCGGTCTCATACCCAATGCAGTTTGGAGGGGATATCGTAAAAAATAACAGACATTTTTCTGATTTTATTCTAATTGGTTGGCAAGACTTAGAAGTAATTAAGTATGCACACAAGTATAGAGGAGACATATTGGCGTCGATTGTAAATATCAATTATACAATTTGGAATTGGAGATATTCAGTCCAGTTCTAGTTGTTGCATCAAGAGGTTTAAAGGGCAACAAGCTGTCAGTGTGCCAACCAGTCAACAGTTTCATCTTATTTCCGGTAGTCAATTCTTCAATTACTACTACTTTACTAACACAACTAGATAACACTACAAATTTTATGAACCATCTATGGATTTACGAGGGGGTGCTGAAACATTCACGATTTTAAAGATATCGAGAAAGGCCTGGTTCTTTTACAGGGTTTAGAAAAACTGAAGGACCGCTGCAATAAGTGTGTGAATTTGAAAGGGGAATATATTGAATAGAATCTTAATTAACTGATCCTCCTATATTTTCTTTTACCCAAAGCCAGGTCTTTTCAGCACCTCCTCGTAATCCTAGTGATACACATTGATTCGTCATCCCGGGGTCTAAATATCAAGCAGTTGATCTCTCTCTCTCTCTCTCTCTCTCTCTCTCTCTCTCACACACACACACACGTGTATGTATGAGTCTATGTGTAGATTTATTTATACATATTCATACCATAAATGTATACATACATACAAGGTGTTCGGACTAAATTTGACGATGTTTTATAAATCCTTCCTTTCAGAAACAACATATATTAGGGCATTGTCAATGGCGTTGGAGATCATAAAGATTAAAGTTGTTGAGAAAAATTTAGCAGACATGGAGGACTGGAAGCCATCTAAATATTGGAAAAGACTTAGCTGTATCATGATGATTCGCACTGGGTATCAAAATGCCGACCTCATGACTATTGCACAACTCTCGGTGAACACAGTAAAGGCTGTGAGACACATTAACATGTCCCATGTATCATGAAAATCAAGTTCGCTCAATCTGTAATGGTCTTTGGGTGTGTCTCCACTGAGGTTGACATCATGCCACCCAACATCTTCGAACAGAGCCTATGACTCAATTTAATAAATACCAGTCATTTGACTGCGGCTATGCTGGAGCACCGCCTTGAATGGGTTCTAGTCGAACAAATCGACCCCAGGACTTATATCTTAGACCTGGTTCTTTTACAGGGTTCTTTTCCGCATTCAAGGGGTTAACGATAAAGGATAACATTAACAACATAATCTCCGATACACAAAACAATACGTAATGGTAACAGCTTGAGCAGCTATAATCGTTGGTCTCCTGGTTTTTAGTCACCTGTCAACTATGTGAAAAAGGTTGCCACGTGACATTAATCCAGACGAAAATTACCGAATTCCAAACAATTTATAGACAGTTTACAAAGAACAACATACAACTCTGAGGGGGCCTACAAACTGACAACCTATGTATATTTTTAAACTCCTGCAATGTAGTTTAAAAATATACCCACCTTAAACAAACATACTTTTAGATATTGAGTAGGTGGAAACAAACTGAAGCTGATCGTGCTCAAACAAGTTTGGAAATCGAGAGAGCTTCTTCAGGTGTCGTGAATTAATAAAACCGACAAAAATCCCACATGCCCACGCTTGTGTCTATTGCTGGTCGAAATGGTATTACGGAATTTAGTCCTTGTAAATGTATTTCTCATAGTAAAATACGTCACACACAAACACACATGGAACGCTCATTTATATGTGCGTATATGTACTTAATATATAAACGTTCGCAAGGCGGCGAGCTGGCAGACACGTTAGCACGCCAGGCGAAATTCTTACCGGTATTTCGTCGGCCGCTACGTTCTGAGTTCAAATTCCGCTGAGGTCGACTTTGCCGGTTTTCCTTAATATATATATATATATATGATTAATAAATTCAAAAGGGGATAAAACTATTTTATCAATTGTTGTTTTTCCTCGCATTCGGTACTAAATGTGGTTATTTTGAGAAGTCCAGCGTGTGGCATTATTATTATTTTTTCTAGTAATGCCCATTATATAAATATATATATATATATACACACAAAGAGAGATTTTACTCTTTTTGGCTGCTGTATGGCGGCAGTCATTGGACTACAGCCATACTGGGGCACCGCTGTGAAGGGTTTAGACTCCAGTACTTATTATTTGATAAGTCTGGAATTTATTCCATCGGTTCTTTTGTCGAACCGCTAAGTTATGAGGATATAAACAGACTAACATCAGATGTCAAGCGGTGGTGCGGAAAAAACACAAGCACACATACATACATACATACACAACGGGCTTCTTTCAGTTTCCGTCTCTCAAATCCGCTCACAAGGCTTTGGTTGGCTCGAGGTTATAGCAGAAGACATCACTCAAGGTGCCACACAGCAGACTGAGCCCGAAACCATGTAGTCATATATAGGCGTGGCTGTGTGGTAAGCTGGCTTCCCAACCACATGGTTCCGAGATCAGTACCACTGCGTGGCACCTTGGGCAAGTGTATTTTACTACATCCTCAGGCCGACCAAAGCCATAGGTGTTTACATGCATACACGTAACATCGTACATATATATTTATTTATACATATAAAAATATACGTATATATATACAGACATAAATTTACACTCCTACATACACACATATACATATATATATGTGGGGTGGGGTATGTATATGGTGAATCCAAACAAAGAAGAACAAACAAGAAAAGACAACAACACGAGGACGTGGTACAAGTACTGTATTATTAGACGCTCAGGAGAGGAAAGAAAGAGGATTTTACGTTTCGAGCAAAGCTCTTCTTCAGAAATAGAAGAAAGTCCAAAAGAAGGGAAGATGGAGGAAGAAAATCGCCATATATATATATATATATATATATATATATATATATATATATATATATATATATATATATATATATATATACCCTCCCATCACACACCTACACCCGCACATATACAAACATATGCATATCCGTAAAAATGAAGGGGACGTGTGCATGATAGTTGCACATATGCAACGGACACAGTCTTACACTCATATATATACACATACACACATACACATATATGCATATGAAATATATACATACATATACATATAATCACACGTACAAATTTACACAATTAAAAAGGAAAATACATATATAAAAAATAAAAAGATAATGGAAGTTAAAACATTTGGGAAAGCTTGTGCAGGAACATAGTAAAAATATGGATTCTAGCCGTGATCTTGGCGGGCCCAAACTGTAACAGATATTTTGTCACATGTGGACATGATCCAAAAAGCTCAGTTCTTGAATTTAGACATGGAGCGGCGTGCAAGGAACTTTTTCCAGATGAGCCATCTTTCCATATTACAAAAACCGCATTTGCTACTACCGTTGGTATAAGGTTTACCCTTGGCTAATATCTTCCAGTAAATCCTGTAGTTGACACCTTGTTCTTTTAAGAACCATATATATGTTATATATATATATATATGTGTGTGTGTGTGTGTGTGTGTGTGTGTGTGTGTGTGTGTGTGTGTGTGTGTGTGTACGTATGTATGTGTGTTTGTGCGTGTGTGTAATGGGCGTAACAACGATCTTGACTATTCTAGACCCTGCAAAGCAATCCATCCGACGCTCTTACAATTTTGTCACGCACATTTCTTTCTTTCTATCTTTCTTTCTTTCTATCTTTCTTTCTTTCTTTCTATCTTTCTTTCTTTCTTTCTATCTTTCTTTCTTTCTTTCTTTCTTTTCTCTCCCACTCCATCTCCCTCTCTCTCTCCCACTGTCTTTCTGTATCTCTGTTTGAATGTCTGTCTCTGTCTCTGTCTCCCCACTCTCTCTCTCTCGTTCAGTTAACGGTTAGCTTTTTGTCTTCGCCTCAACAGAACAAACTAAATTTCACAGACATTATCTATATATTTTTTTCTTTCTGTCTAGCCATTATCTCAACGCACACATTTGATTCTACAACATAAATTATTCTGTTGTCACGAACATCTATGCACATTATCCATTTGACTTTCAGAATCACGAAAATATGTTTTCTATAACACTTTTTATACAACAGAAATTATCTAACTGACTTATCTATGTACATACTTGCAAAATACTTTTATGTCAATTCTATCTTGTTTGACGTTATTTAAAAGCTGTTATATTCTATTTTGAATTCTGTCCTATCTCAAGCTGTATTCACAAACCATGTTCTGTATAATTTTTATCAATAATATATGAAGATCATCTTCTTCTTTATACAGCAGCTACCACAATCATTTGGTAAGCAATCTCCCCTGACTATCTATCAAGTTTAATAATTCTTTCTACTCTAGACACAAGACCTGAAATTTTATAGAAGGAGACAAGTCAATTACATCGCCCCCCCAGTGCTCGACTTACTTTCGGAAGAAATTCCCCTAAGCATTTCGTCCAGCGTGCTAACGATTCAGCAAGCTTACCGCCTTTGTATCAATTATAATAATCCTTTATACGCTAGACACAAAGTCTGGAATTTTGAAGCAGAGGTGTAGCCGATACTACAGCGACTCCAGTGCTAAACTGGTACTTATCAAGTAGCTTTACTTTCAGTAAATCTCATTGCTGCAGACCTCATCGCTGCTGCAGATCAAAAGCAGAACTTGTAGTTCACATATGAGCCTGCCAGAAATGATTGCTGATCAATAAAAGTCCTACGACGGACGGTCGGCGACGCCAACACACACACACACACACACACACACACACACACATGCACACGCGCGAGCGAGCGCACGCACACACACACACACACACACACACACACACACACACGCACATGCACACACACAAATAGTTTTAAAACTATTATTTATACTCTATTATTTATAGGTTATTTGCTTCGAGATCCACCATTCCCCTCCAAAAACGACGTTAACAATATCTAATTTAAAAGCCCAATGTACAACAAAGAACTGGCAAGCATTTGTATTCAACATGTCACAAAACAAAAAGTAAAACACTATATAAGAGTGATTAGCAGCATCAACAACAAATCATATTCTTGTGTGCACATTAGGGTTATGACATTTTCACAACCTAATAATGCTATACTGTAATTGGTTGAATAATTTCATAAAAATTAGGAAACTAACATTTATTTTGCTTTATTTTAAAAAAAAAAAAAAACGTCAACCCGACTTAAGTAATTGATCACCACTTTTGACCCAAATCATGCAAAATTCTTGGTGTGTTCATAACACCTGTCCAAACATGGTGTGCTGATTCAATGCAATGCAGAAATAGTATATCGGAAATTTTAGCTTTCTAGCTCAAGTAGTTTCGGAGTTATGGGATTTTAAGACTATAATCACTAGATGGTACTAGATTCACACTTCAGTATTTCTGCTGCCTAAATCCTTGTAAACACAAGAGAGATGTGGAATAAAAGTATATTTATACATTTTTAAGATTTCTGAATTAAAATTGCTCTATGCAAAGATTCAAAACTAGGCTATTTTAAGACAGAGGCCACTAAATAACTGTATAAGGAAAAGGGTGCTGAATGTTAGCAAATTTTTAAATATAACAAAGAATTAATGTTTTGTTAGATAAAATAAATCGAAGCTGAAGTTTCTCCTTCTTTTTACAAACATCATAAAGATCTTGAAGGCACTTGATTGCCCGTTCTGCACTCTGATTTGTTCAGGGAATTTCCAGTTTTGATGGTTCTCGACTCCAAAAGTTTTTTTACAGAGTTTAATGCTTTTTATGAACTTGCAGGCTACCACATAACTTCTGATAATCATGTGCATTGAACATTTGGTCAGTAAACCAAAAATCTGCCCAGCTGTAAGAGATGAATCGACAAACATTGAGAAGCAAAACTCTTTTCTCTGGTAGAAGAATAAATGCTAAAAGAGCTAGTATTGTTCGAGAATTCTATCTTGCTTGAATTAAGTGGGGTAGTTTTTGAAACTTTACAGTAGGAAATTTGCCGGTTTCTTCAAAGAAACGAAAAACTCAGGTCAAATGAAATAGAAATTTCATGTCATCTCGCTATCCTGCTGATTCAGTAATCTTTTCTTCACCATTGTTGGAATCAGCTTGGAGTTTCTCGTAATTTCTTAGAAGCTCTGGGATGAATGTATATTCAATATTGGAAGATGACTTTTTTTTTCTCCAAGTTCGTTATCCATTACAACATGAAGAACTCTATCAAGGATATAATACTGACAACCAATAAATTGCGGTTCTTTCAAGTCTTTTTGAGCAAACAGTCTTTGCAACTGAATGACAATGCCATTTCTTTTCCCAGTGTTCACACTCGTATCAGCGACAATCCTCTTTACACAGTTCCATAAATTGTATTCATCTAAAACAGCTGTTATTCCTTTCGCAACAGTATCGGCTTTTCCGTTTGGCAATTGGAATACTTCTAACTTAACTTCTTTTTGTTCGTTCTTTAAAACTAGCGCTTGGTATTCTTGGTCACCAATACGTTTACCATTAAAATGCAATGACAAGTTTTTTAAATGTAGTGTTTTCTTCATTTTCTTTTTTAGTTTAACAGCTTCTTTGATAGTCGATCTGTAAATACCAGATTGGGAAGGACTCTCTACATTGATTCCATCTTGAGATAATTGTCGACAAACTGTTGCTGCATTTTGGGTTGATAGCTTAGAAGGTATTACTAACTTGGTTGCAGTTATAGTTTTGCTATACTTTCTCCTTGTTTTGTGGATTCTTCATCTGATTTTTCGGACTTTTGATATTCACTTTCAGTCTCTGCTACTTTTGCTTGTACATTTTGAATTGATAAACATGGGAAATTTAATTTCTTTTGCCATAAAAATGTTACTTCTTTCGAAATTTCCTTTGTTCTTTCTTTCCTTCCTTTGATGGTAACTCCAAGGAACAGGTAGCGACCGACAGTTTCATTGGTATCCTGCAGTTGTTTTCCAAAGAATGTTCTTCTAGCGGAGCAGGTCTTCTCCTAAACGAGCCTTGAAATTGCACGAGATTCATCGTCCAGATTTTTTTGTTTCTTTGAGTGACACAAGCACTTCTCTTATGAGACATTATTTTAAATAATCTAGTTGGATAAGCCTACTATTCTGAAAGCCAGTTAATATAGTCAGCGTTTTTAGCGTCACAGAAATAAAATGGAGAGGAAGAGGATATTTCCTAAAGTAGGGCCTAAGTGGTAACAAATTAAAAACTCTATAACTCCTAAACTACTTAAACTTGAAAGCTGAAATTTGAAATATACCGCTTCTGCAATGCATTAAGTCAGCACACCAAGTTTGATAAAAACTTGAATAGGCATTATGAATCCCTCCCCTAGAATTTTGCATGATTTAGGCCAAAAGTGGTGTTAGATATCTTCAGTTGGGGGTAACATTAAAAAAAAAAGAATAAAGGTTATTTTTCCTACTTATATAAAATTGTTCGTCCACTTTTGATACAGGAAATTGTTTACTTCAAAAAAAAAATTAAAGAGTCTTAACCCTAATTCACATACCCTAAAATATTCTAGAAAGGCTAATCCTTGACATCACAAACCCTCCCACTCCCTAATCACAATACGGATTCAGATCAATACACTCAGCTACTGCACTACTCACTAACACAATAAATAATGGATTCAATAAAAACGACAGCAAAAACATCCTTCTGCTCGTAACCACTCCAACTACATCTTACAACAGCAACCTTCCGATTTCATCTCCTACCATCTACTTATATAAACGTATTTAACATCAGATTAGGAAACAACACAACACGCTGGCAGGCAAAGAACACTGCCAGAAGTACAGTGCTTCCAGAACAACTTCCAGGACTTGCAATTTCGTCTACGGGGTTCATTACGAATCTGTCCTCTTACCCATTCTTTCAGCCTATATTTCTCTATACGAACTCTCTTCACTTCACCTAAAACAATATACAAACTCATATGCTGATATGATTATACTCACTAGGTCTTACCATTCTTCAGATAGTAATGCACAACTACTCCGAACCTACATGAACTACCTCAAAAACCTGGCTCCAGAACAAGTGAATTAAAGCAGTGCCTATCAAATCCTATATTTCACTTCTTATCAGCAGCATCTAAGAACATCAAATTCAGCCAGCCATCACACACTGTAGCGTAAACATGCCACACAGAAAAAATACAAAAATACGAGGAGTTACGTTCAGAGCGAACAATTTATGAGGAAGGATTAGATGATTAAATTAATCACGATTCTTGTCTGCTATTTGTTTTATCAAGCCTGAAAAGTTATGAAATGCAAAACCTACTCCAGAGAGGTTTGAACGAAGAGCAACACCAGAGACGTGAAACAATTTTGGCACAAGGCCAGCAACTTCGGGGGAGTGGGTAATCGACCAAGTACTCATCTGGTACTTATTTTATCGACCCCGAAAGGATGAAAGGAAAATACGACCCCGGTGGAATTTGAACTGAGAACGTAAAGACGGACGAAATGCCGCTAAGCACTTTGCCCGGCATACTTACGATTCTATCAACTCGCTGCCTTGGTTTCAAATTTTGGCATGAGGCCAACAATTTTAAGGAAGTGGGTAAGTCGATTATGTCAACCTCCAATGCTCAACTGTTATTTATTTTATTGACCCCGAAAAAAAAAAATTAAGAAAGGTAAAGCCAACGGGGGCGAAATTTGAACCCAGAAGGTAAAGACGAACGAAATGCCGCTAAGCATGTTGCCTGGCGTGCTAACGATTCTTCCAGCTGGCCGTCTTAGAATAATGATAAATAATAATAATGATGATAATTAATAATAATAATGATGATAAATGGAATAATAAATTCATAGCTGCAATTACCACAACAATAATGAAGGTGAAATGCAATTTTAACGACTTTAATTATCACTCATGCATAATGAAGTAATTACGACTCGTATAATTGCAAAACACAGCAGAATAATGACAATCTATAGTTTTTATTGCATAAGGCAAGCTTGTCAGAGATGTTACTACGTAGAAAAACCGCAAATCGGCTGAATTGCTTCCTTGTGATCTATAACTGTTACCTGTTTTAATTTTGTTGTTGATGACATCTCTCTCTCTACCAGAATACATGCATTTAAACTGCTTTATTTTTGTCTTTTGTTTTAAGCCAATCGAACATATTACTGGCGTGAGCTTCAGATGTTCACTAAACACGCTTACATACACATACTATTGGAGGGTGTAATATATTTCAAGGTTATAGACACAGTGAAAAACCAGTTTATATTTACTACTTCACCAGCCACGTTTTTTCCTTCCTTTTTTTTTTTCGAATATTGTTACTATATAATGGTACGATATGTTCCACTGAACGCAGTGGAATCGATCTGCTGAAAGTTTGACTTTTGAACAGATAACCAGTAAGGTCGATGAGAAAGTATAGTCATCTTTAAATAGGTTCATCATACGATGTGTGTGTGTGTGTGTACAGATGTACATCTTTGTGTGCACGTGTGAGAATGCTAAATAAGTCACTTAATTTTGACTGGAAACTAAAATCAATCAATTTTAGGATTGAAATATGGAAAATCTTAGACATTCATTCACTTATAAAGTTTATAGTTAATCACTGTTACATTGATCTATCTTTTGTGTACCTTACTATCTATGTGCATGTCTTGTCTCAGGATCTTAATAAAAACGCCTTCTCTTCTATATCTTGTTAATTTGCTTCATTTGAAATATTTTTTTTTTATATTGTTATAATATACGTTTCTTATTTCCAAAAAGTCACCTGTAAATATACAATATAATATTTCATCAGATTATTTTTAAGATATCGATATTTTATACAAATGCAGAAACACAGAGCCATACTCTGCATTCTGATATTCTCAAATTCATTGATTTTATTGAATCATAAATGTCTCCAAAAGCCATAGCTTAGTTAAAGCGAGTCCCAAAACTTTACTTGCTCATCTACTCGAGATTTTGGTTTTCCACAAATTTGTCTTCGAATTAAAGCAACTATATGACCTCCAAACAACTAGAAATTAAAAGCGCATCTCATTTATTGCCTGAGGATGGATTCTTTCATTCTGAACGACAGTCTCCACTCTATTGTTTGAAAATATTTCCAGTATCATTTCCAGCTCAAAAACTTCACGAAAGAATGATTGAATAAATATAAAATCAAATAAACAAAATACGTTATAGCATAGACTTTAATATATCATAATAGAAGTAAATATCTAGAAATTTCTAAAATCGAAACACACACCTAAATGAAACACTTAAACCCGTCGAACTAAATGGCTTAGAAAATAAACTTCTGTTTGCCAATTTTCATAAAAGAAACAATAGAATTTGAAAAGGAACAAATAAAGAAATAAATTCAACTAGTCACTATGCATTTTCATAATTGGTTCAAATTTATTTTCCATTATTTTGTCACTAGCTATTGTCTATAAGGTATCGTCATGTACCACTGACCTAGTTTTTTTTTCACGGTCAAAATGTTCATACTGCACTTGTCTGGTTTCTCTTACGACTAAAATTGCGACGAAAAACTTAATTTCCGTTGTGCATGTACTCACTGACTTGTTTCGCAAAAACTTTTCAGATTGTAATTAAAGTTTAATTTTCGTTCAAATTTAATTTGAAACAACTGGAACTGAAGCCAACTTTTACTGAGAGTTATTCACTTTTATCAGTAAACCATCCATCAACCCAGGTTCGATTCCTGGTCGCATCTTTTATTCCGTTAATATCCTAGTAAAGGTACGAACTTCACAACTCCTATTTCCCTCTGTAGTTAATGGGATTGGGGACCCCATTTCAATTGGTTATAAAAAGTTAGAATATATGTTTAGTCTATTTGTCGTACTTGTGTGTGGCTTAAATAATAGTTACGCTATATTTTAGGTTTCTTTTTTTATTGTCTTATTTAAGAATGCAATTAAAGACCTACGCACAAACAATATTGTAAGCTTCGGTGATATATTTTGACGGTTATTGTTCCAGACGTACTTACTGCACTCCTTCAAGAATTGAATAAATCATTTATTCAAAATATTATAGTGAATAAATTGCCCATTTACAATTCAATAACGTTTCATAAGTACCAAAGCATTAATAACTACAGATAGTAACGCTGCACAATGTTAACTGGAGCACTGTTTCACATTGTATGGGGAACTGTGAAGATTGTGAAGGTGAATTACAAATTGCCGTGTTTTAAAAACATTAAGATGCTTTTTTGAACGTGCTGGCCTTGTGCCAAAATTTGAAACCATTGATAAGAAAGATGAACACGACGAGCTGGGAGAATCGTTAGCACGCTACACAAAATGCTTAGCGGCATTTCATCCGTCAGTATGTTCTGAGTTCAAATTCTGCCGTGGTCGACTTTGTATTTCACCTTTTCGGGGTCAGTACTTGATTCTAGCAACCCTCCACCAGGCAAGCGTAGTGGAGGTGCCGGTTTTGTTGCCGACGACCCGACCATGCATCAGGTTGTATACGATTCCTTATTACCAGTCGCACTCACGAGAGACCACGCAAGCGACCTGACATAACATACATACACACATACATACACGTATACAATTATACACGCATGCATGGACGCATGTTTGCGTATATTAAGAAAGTGAACTGGCAGAATCGTTAGCACACCGGGCAAAATGCTTAGCGGCATTTCGTCCGTCGCTACTTTCTGAGTTCAAATTCCGCCGAGGTCGACTTTGCTAAATTAAGAATCAGTGGGGGATAAATGTAACCGACTAGTCTCTGCCCCCACCAAATTTCAGGCCTTGTGCCTTTAGTAGAAAAGATTGACTGAGTTGTTAGCACGCCGGGCTAAACGCTTAGCGGTATTTCGCCCGTCGTTACGTTCTGAGTTCAAATTCCCCCGAAGTCGACTTTGCCTCTCATCCTTTCAGGGTCGATAAATTAAGAACCAGTTACGCACTGGGATCGATGTAATCGACTTAATCCCTTCCTTCATATTTGAGGCCTTGTGTTTCCAGTAGAAAGAATTATTATTATTATTATTATTATTATTATTATTATTATTGGGTAATGCTTCAACAAGTAGAAAAGTACTCGATCAGCTAAGGCAACTGACAATTGGTCTTGTTATCAGCTTGAAAAATGGCGAAATAAAATCATTATTTCGACCAGGAAACCCTGGGTAGCTGTATTTAACAAGTTTTGTGGTTTCTTATAACATTATATATATATATATTAATAGTAATAGTATGACAACAAAAGAATGAATGAGACCTCTATATTATGTAAATAGAGGAATTTATCTGTAATACAATATGTAACAATTATTCGGTTGCCATAATAAAACTCCAAGTTTTGGATGTCGAGGCGGAAATCTGCTCCGGCATCTCGCCAGTTATTAAGACAAGCAAAAATGCTATGAAAATGACCCTTAAACAAAGGGAAATTACTATGAAGATGATCGTTATTAAGACAAACAAAACAGCTATTAGAATGACTCTTAAATAAGGGGAAAAAACCCGAAAGGAGAGAAAGTAAAAAACGCTCATAGAATTCGCGTATGTGCGCATGTACATACATACACAAGCGCGCACGCACACCACGTACATGTGCATATATGCATATGCTCACTCACACTCGCGTAGAACACATACATAGTAATCTCCCTTTGTTTAACGGTCATTTTCATAGCATTTTTGTTTGTCTTAATAACTGACGAGATGCCAGAGCAGATTTCCGCCCCGACATCCGAAACTCGGAGTTTTACTATGGCAACCGAATAATTGTCACACACACACACACACACACACACACACACACACACACATATATATATATATATATATATATATATATATATATATATATATATATATGCATACTTACAAATATACAAACATGCATGCACCGACGTATGTTTGCATGTATGTAAGTAAATATGGACACATACACATACATATATATATATATACAAGAATAAGGGCAGGGAATCATCAATTAATAATAGAATTAATAATTAACAATTTTGCCAAGTAGTTCAGTATGAAAAAACCTTTATCGGTAAAACCATTTATCATCATAAATATACAGGGATTAGCATTGAGTTGCTTCTCCAACATACTGAAAATAGCAGTCAAAGAACTACTGATTCTAAACTACAAATTTTTCTCTAAACGGATGGCGATATTTATGGCACACGTTTTGTTTACGCTTTTCCCTCCGGTTTTTTGTTCTATGTGTGCCATAAATATCGCCATCCGTTTAGAGAAAAATTTGTAGTTTAGAATCAGTAGTTCTTTGACTGCTATTTCTAAATTTTCAGTATGTTGGAGAAGCAACTCAATGCTAATCCCTGTATATTTATGATTATATATATATATATATATATGTACACACACAAACATACATACATACATACAAACTCACACATAAAAGACATGCAAACATGTATTACGTAGATATAATATATATATATATATATATACACGCACATACATGCACGCATGCATGCATACATACATACATGCATGTATATAAACTTATGTGCATCCACACGCGCACACACGCATGCAGACGTGCGCACACACAAAATACATATCATTCGCAATTAATCATTACCTCATCGCTATATTTAAACGTGATCTTTAAATTCAGGTAGAAACAAAACGATTTTATGACTAATAGTGTTTATGTTTAGAAAATGCAGATTGAACGATATTTGGAATAATTCCCAGGGCGAGGCTTAACAAGTTCACCATATGATCGCTACATATAGCCTTTCGTCCTTAATACAATAGGAAAGCTGCCAGATAACCTTTGAATGTTGTGTTAAAGGATAATAAGTGTGTAACTAATAATTAGTGCAGAAATGAATTTAACTGTTTTAATTGATGCCAGTGTTAGATAGAAACAAATATGTCTGAAATTTTTTACGAAACACATAATCGTGTCGGCATGTCATGCAGATAGCTGAACACTCACACACACAGAGTGAGTCTGTGTATGTGTTTGTGCCTGTGTGTCTGTATGTGTATATGTGTGTATATGTATGTGCATGCGTGTGTTTGTGTGTGTGTGTTTGTTTGTTTGTTTGTTTGTGTGTGTATGTGTGTGTGTGTGTGTGTGTGTGTGTAAATTGCCGAGAATGACGTCATGTATCGGAAAACCAGCTGGTACAGCTTTGACATTTTGTCATACTTAAAACGAAAAAATGCCATCGTGGTTATGGTGGAGTAACAATTATATAAAAAAGCAAAAGTATTTTATCTTTATATTGGTTTCAGTCATTGGGTTGTGGTCGTGCTAGGACCAACGTCTTGGAGGGTAGGGTCAATTATCCCAGATTGGTAGATATTTTCTTGACCTAAGAAGAATAAAAAAATAAAGCGACATAAAAGGGATTTGCATTCTGAACGTAAAGCGATACAACTAAATACTGCAAGGTTAACATGTAGTTTCGTGTCCCATTTTTCATACTTTTTAGGGGTTAGTAAATAGGAAATAACAGATACTACCCAGGGACAAAAATTGTTTTACACAGTGTAAGCGATATAACATGAAAACGATGCATAAAACATATATATATAAAGCTTTTCCACGGTCTCTGAACATTCTTTACCACATATAGTAATACAGATACGATGTAAATAAAGCATCATATGTTCCACATTTTCACCTGAGTTTCTTTTTGGCGAGTATCCATCGTCATTCAATAGTCAGTCTGTCGATGTTCTCATCGTTGGATTAACAAAATTTGCAGAATGGCTAACAACTATATATGTGGCCTAAGCTAACATAGAAATCCTACCAATGCATCTTTGAGGATTTTAACCGGTCTTGTTGTCAGGTTGTTGTTAGCACCCCGTCGCTTACGACGTCGAGGGTTCCAGTTGATCCGATCAAGGGAACAGCCTGCTCGTGAAATTAACGTGCAAGTGGCTGAGCACTCCACAGACACGTGTACCCTTAATGTAGTTCTCGGGGATATTCAGCGTGACACAGTGTGACAAGGCAGACCCTTTGAATTACAGGCACAACAGAAACAGGAAGTAAGAGTAAGAGAAAGTTGTGGTGGAAGAGTACAGCAGAGTTCGCCACCATCCCCTGCCGGAGCCTCGTGAAGCTTTAGGTGTTTTCGCTCAATAAACACTCACAACGCCCGGTCTGAGAATCGAAACCGCGATTCTATGACTGTGAGTCCGCTGCCCTAACCACTGGGCCATTGCGCCTCCACTATTGTCAGGTATACTATGTTGTAACGATGTGCTCCAGCTGCCATTTTAGAAATGCTCATGCTGACACTAGAAGATACTGTATGAGTGAGGACGTGTATTTATGAAATTATGGGATTTCATTGCAATCACAGGCAGTGCAGTTACTTTCACTTTTTACGACACTAAACTGCATGTTAACCATATTGCAATGTCTTCTTTCTGATATATTAGAGGAGGTGGGAGAGAGAGAGAGAGAGAGAGAGAGAGAGAGAGAGAGAGAGAGAGAGAGAGAGAGAGAGAGAAAATGAGAGTTATGCTGTGGAGTCATATTTTGGCCGGGAGTAAATAATATATAATTTTCTTTCTTTCTTTCTTTCTTTTATTTGTTTCAGTCATTTGACTTTGGCCATGCTCGAGCACCGCCGTTAGTCGGACAAATCGACCCCAGGGTTTATTCTTTGTAAGCCTAGCACTTATTCTCTCGGTTTCTTTTACCGAACCGTTAAGTTACGGGGATGTAAACACACCAAGATCGGTTGTCAAGTGACGGTGGGGGGACAAACACAGACACATAAATACACACACACACACACATATATATATATATATATACGACAGGCTTCTTTAGTTCCCGTCTACCAAATCCACTCACAAGGCTTTGGTCGCCCGCGGCTACAGTAGAAGACACCCAATGTGCCACGCAGTGGGACTGAACCCAGAACTATGTAACCGCAAGCAAGCTTCTTACTACATAGCCATTCCTGCGCCTACCTATTATTTTTAGGATGAGGAGGTTGTAACCTGTAGTGAAATTGCTGCAAGTTTAACACGTTGAGTTTCAATGTAATGGCACTCCGTTCTACTTTCTATTTAACCTCCTAGCAGATGTTAAACAGAAAGAGAAAGGGACAAAGTGAACGAGTGAGTGAGTGAGTGAGTGAGTGAGAAAGAAAGGGAGTAAAAAAAGACCTGTGTGTATGGGCGTACGTTCGTACGTACTCGTGTCTGCCTCCTATCATGCAGTCAATTTGTATACAGAGTGTTTCTGTGATTTCCGGATTATTACCTTAGTTTTCTAAAATTCTTCAATCTATAGTTTAAAATGGCATCAAGAAAAGTTATGAGAAGATAGATGTATGAACTTAAATGTGACGCGCAGTTATTTGGAGTTAATCGATGATTTAGAGTAAAACGTCCCAGTAGCACGTTTTCATGAAATTTACGACATTAAAAACAAACTATTTCTGATATAAGCAAATCAAAAGCTAAATTGATAGTTTGATTTTTTAATAGTGTTGATAGCATTAAGTGGGACTCTGCATTGCGTTGTGGAAAGTATATGAAAGTTAAGCAGAATAAAAATGTAACAGTGCATAAATGACGTATTCGTAATGTACGAAATCTGCATGTGAAACTCTTGGATAACACACGGGACTTTTGTGTTAGCCTTTTGCCTGTCCAAACCATTTTCATAAGTTCGCCGTTGCCCTTGTCTCATACGTTCCGCGTAATATAAAATTTTCTATTCATTAGTCCCAAGTTACTATGATGGTTGAATGAAAACTGTGAATAATGTATTATATATAACGCATGGACACCAGGGAAATATGTTTCATGAATCATATGTGATATACAGGGCAGACAAAATGTTAAGAAAAGTGATGAGCGGCTATAGTGATAGAAAAAGGCATAGCATTTGCACTAGAAAGCTTGAAGTGAATTTTAAAGTATAGTAACTTTAAGGCTCATGCGTTTCAACAGGATATCAGAGCGTGAAGTGAAAGCGTTTTCAATGAAGAATGAAGGCAGGTGGTGGATAATGAGAAATTGTAACATCTGCCTCAAATCCTTCAAATCCCAAATCAGGTGCAATTTTATTTAACAACATATTTTAATCATTTGCCAAATGTGTTAACCGTTTAGAAAATTTATAAATGAACTTGAATCCGAGGATTGTATTTTATCACAGTTTTACAAAAACGTTGAAATTAGTTTATTCTATCGAGCTGTTTCTGAAAATATTTTGGCCTGTAAACATGAAAACAGTACTGGATAAAAAGCGAAATTCTGCCTTATGTGCAAATGCTGATGGTTTGTATTGTCTGATGCCCTTCATGTAGGGAAAGAAACCATACAAACTTAGTTGCAATATGCACCAGCTTAAAGAATGAGTGGTTTAGCATTCAGATTATTCATTCGAATGCAATGCTTATCTATTCAGATTGTTTTGAATTAACTATGCATTATCTCGTAGCTTCGAGATTTTGATATGATTGTTTATTTTTAGAATGACATTCTAGAGTAGGGGTGAGAGGCCGGATTTGGCTAGTTTGAACATAAAACAAGTAGAACATTTGGGCCGGATATGACCGGTTTGAATGCTTAAGAGTTAAGATTTCTTTTACTAGCTCCACTTTTGTTCTTGATGAGGAACATTTCCAGAGAGAAGATCTGAAAGTTCCTCATAATGTAGTAAAGACATTGTAGCTTCTTTACTACGCCCCTACCCACCCTAATGCCGAGAAGTTTGTAGAGATGACAATGTTAAATGACTTTTTTGTCTTTCCTTCTCACACATCTTCAATTGTTCAGTCAATGAACCAGATAATGAATATTGCTTACAAGACATTGTGTAAGAAGAATTTTTTTGTTGAAATAATGATTGTATTGGAAGATGAAGAAAATGTAGGTAAAGATACAAGGGATAGTATTGGGAGGTTGCTCACTTCAGAATCTGCTAGCTTATAATATTGTCTGCACAATTTAGCTTTGCAGATACTTGGACGGAATTGAAGACCACGAAAAAAAATATGTTGTTAAATAATATTGCACTTGTTTTGGAATTTGAAGGATTTGAGGCAGATATTACAACTTTTTATTACCCATCATCTACCTTTATTCTTCATTGAAAACGATTTCACTTTACTCTCTGATATCCCGTGGAAGAGCATGCACCTTAAAGTCTTGTTTTCCCTAAAGCCTCTGCGCTGAGACAGATTTGCTTCATAGCGCACCTTTGTGAATGTTAGCAACTGGAAATAGCTAAATACGATTTTCAAAAACGGAAATTGATGAAGATAATCTTGACTTACTGATGAAGAAACTATGGATAAGGCTCTAAGTAGCAGAATAGAGTAAAACGAAGGCATCGAGGAAGAGAAAATTATACTAGCACGATCAACACTACCCAAAATGAAGAGTTTCATGGACACTGCCGTCTATTACATAGGGATACCTACTGACTCTAAGATTGTCCCTTACTATGAACATTTTGAGTAGAATCAATGTTGGAGTGTTTAAATAAAAGACTATTTCTTTTCGTTAATTTATTTTTACTCTCTCTCCTATTTCATTTCTGACAGCCTTTAAGCATATCTTATGTAGCAATAAGCACTTAAGGATGATCGTAAAGTATATCAATCGACGTTTACAGAGAAGATAAAAGACAGAAACATGAAAGCTCAATGAATATAATTTTGATGTCAAATGAAATATATCGCTAAAATATCGGCTGGTTTCAAAATCCTTTGAAATTGGCCAGGACCACCTTGTTTGATGCAAGAAATCAATATCATTGATTTTTGTGTATTGGCAGTAATGAAGGAACGTCAGCTAAAATGGTTTGAAATATTTAGTCACTTTGTGTTCTGAGTTCAAATTCCGCTGAGGTCAACTTCACCTTTCCATCCTTCCTGTATCGATAAAATCAAGTATTAGGCAGATACTGAACTCTATATAATCTAGACCTTTCCCTCAAGTTAGAGAACGTGTGCCTATGTTATAAATCATTATCATTGACTTCTTGGTTGTCTGTAGGTTCTAATATTACTGTTACTTCTCTCCTTCATTCCTTCTTTCTTTGTAGTCTTTTGTATTTCAGTTCAGAGTTCATTTTCTCTTTCTATCATGCAACGAATTAAAAAAGTTGTGAACGTCTAAGAATCTTGCTGAAGATGGGAAGTTATTGAATGACGACGAACTGACAAGAAACAGACAAGTTGTTAGATAATAATTTCCAAGATAATATACAATATTAAAAAGCTAAAACCATGAAGGTCACAGTTACTTCAGGCTTTCACACTAGTTTTGGCTTTAGCTCCACCATTTCCGAAATGAGAAAGTTTATTCTCTCTCTCTCTCAAACACGCGCGCGCGCGCGCGCACACACACACACACACACACGTACATACACACCTATATTATACTTTCCTTCAACTTTGTAACCTGGCCAGTTAATATTCTAATTTTAGAGCTAACACTTAGCTGCTCTTTCTGAATGTCTCACTACTTCGTATTTTCATTGAGTTCTTAGACTATGTTTAACCCTCATCCCGGCGGGGTCGCCTGAGTGAAGCTGTCTGGTGTTGAAATTCATGAAATATTTAATGACCCTCGGAAGCATCACTGATGATGTGTTCAGCTTCATTACAGGATGAGGTATGGAAAAACATTATTCTCTTTGCTCGGCTGATTTAGAAGCTGAAATATTTTCCGTTAACAGAAACAATAGATCGTCGGACAAAACGCCTTTTCGGTATTTAGCAGTGTTCTATTATGCTATGAGTTCATATCCTTCCGAGACCGATGTTGCCTTTCATTATTAGAAATTGAAATGGGCGAGGTGGTAGAATCGTTAGCACGCTGGGCAAAATGTTTAGCGGCATTTCGTCCATCTTCACGTTCTGAGTTCAAATTCCACCGAGATCGACTTTGTCTTTCAACCTTCGGGATCGATAAAGTACGTACCAGTGGAGTACTGGGGTCGATGCAATCGATTTACACCCTCTCTCGAAAATGTTGGCCTTGTGCCAAAATTAAAAATCATAATTAGGAATTGTCCTCAAGGCGACGAGCTGGTGGCATTGTTAGCACGCCATAAAGACGGACAAAATGCATTTCGCCCGTCTTTACGTTCGCTTTGCTTTGTATCCTTTCGAGGTCGATAAGATAAGTACCAGTCGAGCACTGGCATCGATGTAATCGACTATACCCTCCCCCAAAATGTCTTGATAAAAATATTTTGGCCTTGAGCCTAAATTAGAAACAATTCATTCACTTTATCCTAGTTGTTATTCACTTCTACAGTTGGATCTGAATCGCTTATTGCAAAAACAAACAAAAAATACCCAATAATTCAAGGATATCTTTCATTGTTACCAAATGAAAGTCGTTCATCCGAGACAAATCTTTTACGAATCGATTAACAAGAGAAGAAAGAATGTTATTTTGCAAGGCATAGCTAGCCTGTGTAAACTTCTCCGACCCACATCAAACAAATCTCATCTACACATTTTAAGTACCTTACTTGTTTCTCATCAACTCTGTAATCTCAGCTAATTTAATAATAGTCACCTTTTCAACCGTCCAACCGTCTGTATTTTTTTTCTTTTTTCTTTTTCACGTATTTACTCTAACCGTCTTCTTAATTCTCATTTTGGAATCTCATTCTCGTTATTATCACTGGAACAAAGCAGGCAAATTCAGCAAATTCTTCTGTTAATAATATTCAGCGGGTAACTGCATCAGATAGTATTTCAACCATAACCACGATACAGTATGTTCCAGAACTGCTTCCTTTTCACAGCAAACTATTTAACCATTTTGCATTTACCAACTATTTTACCTCAAGCTATAGAAACCCTCAAGTAAAGTTCATACGAGGAAAGGAACGCATTCTCATTCAATTGTTCACTGTCTGTCTGTCTTTGTTTGTCTGTCTGTCTCTGTTTGTCTGTCTGTCTCTGTCTGTCTGTCTGTCTGCCTGTCTGTCTGTCTGTCTGTCTGTCTGTCTCTCTCTCTCTCTCTCTCTCTCTCTCTCTCTCTCTCTCTCTCTCTCTCTCTCTCTCTCCTTCTCACTCTCAACACACGTATTATGGAAACAAGTAATAAAATGACTCAACATTATCAGCTTAAATTAGATTTTTCCTTCTCTTGACATTCAGTATATATTTCCATAAATTATATTGATATTTCTCTTAAATATACTAGTGATATTTTTTAAAACTCTTCTCACCAATATATTTCTATGAAATCAGGTCCACAAAGAAATGTATCTTACATTGTTCATTTATAGGTGTCCTACAAGGCTTTGTTATCTTTCCCACGCTATTTCCACTCTATATGCATGCGAGATCTAATCAATAAGTATCCGGACTGTTGCCAAAGTACTGAAGTTAAAGCACGCAGCGAAGCCGCTTGGCACAGATTGACCTTGAACTCTGCTGTGCATGCGCAAAAAGTTTTAACGTTCTAGCTCACTTCCGCTGTTTACAGCAGTGCTTCGAAGTAACGCGTGAAGCGTATTATCGTCGCATTGACCATGACAGAGAAAGTTGTCATGGCGATACCTGCTCAGAGGCCTACGCAAAGTTGCAGAAAGTGTATGGAGAGGAGTGTATGAGCCGCGCACAAGTGTACGAGTGGTTCAGATGTTTCCAAGATGGCCGAAAAATGTTGATATTGACGAACGTGCTGGGAGGCCCTCAACCAACAGAACTCAGGAAAACATTGCAGATGTGCGTGCAGATGTGAGGGGAAATCGTCGAATCACCATCCGTGAGTTCTCAGAGAATGTGCAGATTAGTTACGATTCAGTTCAGTCCATTATTACTGAAGATTGGGGTATGAGATGTGTATCTGCCAAGTTTGTGCCAAAACTGCTTTCAGCTGACCAAATAGACACTCGGGTTTCAGTTGCACAAGATCTCCTTGATTGCGTCGAGAACGATGAGAAGTTTTTGAAAACTTTGCTTAGGCAGGTATCACCAAGCTTTTGGCAGAATTTGATGCAGATTCCCTGCGCAACTTTCTCTGTCATGGTCAATGCGACGATCACACGCTACACACCTTCTTTCCAAACACTGCTATAAACAGCGGAAGTGAGCTAGAACGGAAGTGAGCTAGAACGGAAGTGAGATAGAACGGAAGTGAGCTCAAGGTTAATCTGTGCCAAGCGGCTTTACTCTGCGTGCTTTGTTACAATGGTAACAGTCCAGATGCTTATTGATCATCCCACGTATGTGTAGATGATACTATTTTACATGCCCCTACCTTCCTTCCTTTGCACAATCAAGCTTAGATGTTTCGGCTTGATTGTAAAAACAAAAGCCGTATAGGCAATTAAAAGACTTCACTAAGACTCTCCAAATACCAACTCATTCACAAGATATGTTCTTAAACTGTTTCATATTCGATTAAAAGAAAGGTCTTGGCTTCTCTGAATTTCATGAGTAACACAGCTACTCAAATTTACTCCCTGCTGCCTTTCTTCTTACCGCTTCTCCCACTATGATCCCGTGCTAAAAACCTTCGACATTTGTTTCTTTCCAACATTGAACACCTTTGAATCCCTTTCTCCGGCCCTGTTTTCATCCAACCACTAACCAGCAAGAGTTGAAACTGAATATTAACTGTATGTTCCTAACTTTCTATTTATAAATATATAAAAAGAAAAGAAAATTGTCACTGTCGGTCCTCTTCAGAATATAAATTTGGTATAAATTCAAACGAAATTCTCTGAGCTTCGGCTGTTTCAGATAACTGTATGTCTGTATTTGGTCTCCATTTATCAATCAATATATTTCTATATTTAGCCATACCTTGAAAGTTGTAGCTACATGTACAACCATCTCAGCATCTCAGTTTCCGCATGAACGCGTTGGTATATATCAATAGTTATGTGCAGTAGTTTATAAATACAGAAAATCACGTACCTAGAAACAATGCTGTCAATATCTTACATGCTTACGTCAAATTTTGTCTGACAACTACTTTTTCCCTAATATTCCAAGTATTGTGAAATAATTTATTTTGCTGGTCTCTGTTTCATAAAGCAAGAGTTTAGCTCCCGGCTACTTGAAACAGCCACACAGTCTCAATACCCTGTTAAAACCAACTCCCACCACTTAGCGCTGCTAATATAACCGGGGGCAAATAACAATTACAACTTCTCATTACCCATCACTGGCTTCATTCTTCAATGAAAACGTCTTCATTTCACACCCTGAAACGCATGGCCTTAAAACCTTGTTTTCCCTAGAGTCTTTGCGCTACGACAAATTAATTAGACATTTCATGAAGATAGTGAATTGTTATGATTTCGATTCTCTATTCAAACTTCGTCATTCTGTTTACATCGCTAATCTCTCAAATAAATATATGACTGTTTCAGATCACATCTCTAAACTATAAATCGTTTCAGATTTTGGCACAAGGTCAGCAATGTTTTAGAAGAAGGGACTTGTCGATTACATAAATCCCAGTGCTCAGCTGGTACTTATTTTATCGATCCCGACAGGATGGAAGGTATAGTCGATCTCGCTGGAATTTGATCTCAGAACGTAAAGACGGACGAAATACAATAAAATACTTAGCGGAATTTCGTTCATCTTTACGTTCTGAGACTAAATTCCACAGAGGTGGATTTTACCTTTCTCCCAAATTATAAATATAAAGCTTTTGTACTGAGTTAAAACTTATCAATTTTACTTTTATTTCTATCATTAATGATGACATAGCACACTGTCCGTTCCCATTTTGTGATATCAGAGGCCTTGTATACATTTAAGATATCAATATTATATTTCATGGAAGCGGCGAACTGACAGAATCGTTAGCGGCATTTCGTCCGTCTTTATGTTCTGAGTTCAAATTCTACCGAGGTCGACTTTGCCTTTCACCCCTCTCCTGGTCAATAAAATAAAGTAACAGTTGAGCACTGGAGTC